>NC_136799.1:4803180-4818180 GCF_951216825.1 Electrona antarctica | reverse complement strand
CGCTGAGCAACACGCTTCGAGCTCACCAACATGGCGCTGAGCAACACGCTTCGAGCTCACCAACGTGGCGCTGAGCAACACGCTTCCAGCTCACCAACGTGGCGCTGAGCAACACGCTTCGAGCTCACCAACATGGTGCTGAGCAACACGCTTCGAGCTCACCAACATGGCGCTGAGCAACACGCTTCGAGCTCGCCAACGTGGCGCTGAGCAACACGCTTCGAGCTCACAGACGTGGCGCTGAGCAACACGCTTCGAGCTCACCAACATGGCGCTGAGCAACACGCTTCGAGCTCACCAACATGGCACTGAGCAACACGCTTCGAGCTCACCAACATGGCACTGAGCAACACGCTTCGAGCTCACCAACATGGCACTGAGCAACACGCTTCGAGCTCACCAACATGGCGCTGAGCAACACGCTTCGAGCTCACCAACATGGCGCTGAGCAACACGCTTCGAGCTCACCAACATGGCGCTGAGCAACACGCTTCGAGCTCACCAACATGGCGCTGAGCAACACGCTTCGAGCTCACCAACATGGCACTGAGCAACACGCTTCGAGCTCACCAACATGGCGCTGAGCAACACGCTTCGAGCTCACCAACATGGCACTGAGCAACACGCTGCGAGCTCACCAACATGGCGCTGAGCAACACGCTTCGAGCTCACCAACATGGCGCTGAGCAACACGCTTCGAGCTCACCAACATGGCGCTGAGCAACACGCTTCCAGCTCACCAACATGGCGCTGAGCAACACGCTTCGAGCTCACCAACATGGCGCTGAGCAACATGCTTCGAGCTCACCAACATGGCGCTGAGCAACACGCTTCGAGCTCACCAACATGGCGCTGAGCAACACGCTTCGAGCTCACCAACATGGCACTGAGCAACACGCTGCGAGCTCACCAACATGGCGCTGAGCAACACGCTTCGAGCTCACCAACATGGCGCTGAGCAACACGCTTCCAGCTCACCAACATGGCGCTGAGCAACACGCTTCGAGCTCACCAACATGGCACTGAGCAACACGCTGCGAGCTCACCAACATGGCACTGAGCAACACGCTTCGAGCTCACCAACATGGCGCTGAGCAACACGCTTCGAGCTCACAGACGTGGCGCTGAGCAACACGCTTCGAGCTCACAGACGTGGCGCTGAGCAACACGCTTCGAGCTCACCAACATGGCGCTGAGCAACACGCTTCGAGCTCACCAACATGGCGCTGAGCAACACGCTTCGAGCTCACCAACATGGCACTGAGCAACACGCTTCCAGCTCACCAACATGGCGCTGAGCAACACGCTTCGAGCTCGCCAGCGTGGCGCTGAGCAACACGCTTCGAGCTCGCCAACGTGGCGCTGAGCAACACGCTTCGAGCTCGCCAACATGGCTCTGAGCAACACGCTTCGAGCTCGCCAACATGGCGCTGAGCAACACGCTTCGAGCTCGCCAACATGGCACTGAGCAACACGCTTCGAGCTCGCCAACATGGCGCTGAGCAACACGCTTCGAGCTCACCAACGTGGCGCTGAGCAACACGCTTCGAGCTCACCAACATGGCGCTGAGCAACACGCTTCGAGCTCACCAACGTGGCGCTGAGCAACACGCTTCGAGCTCACCAACATGGCGCTGAGCAACACGCTTCCAGCTCACCAACGTGGCGCTGAGCAACACGCTTCGAGCTCACCAACATGGCGCTGAGCAACACGCTTCGAGCTCACCAACATGGCGCTGAGCAACACGCTTCGAGCTCACCAACATGGCACTGAGCAACACGCTTCGAGCTCACCAACATGGCACTGAGCAACACGCTTCCAGCTCACCAGCGTGGCGCTGAGCAACACGCTTCGAGCTCACCAACATGGCGCTGAGCAACACGCTTCGAGCTCACCAACGTGGCACTGAGCAACACGCTTCGAGCTCACCAACATGGCGCTGAGCAACACGCTTCGAGCTCACCAACATGGCGCTGAGCAACACGCTTCGAGCTCACCAACATGGCGCTGAGAAACACGCTTCGAGCTCACCAACATGGCGCTGAGCAACACGCTTCGAGCTCACCAACATGGCGCTGAGCAACACGCTTCGAGCTCACCAACATGGCGCTGAGCAACACGCTTCCAGCTCACCAACATGGCACTGAGCAACACGCTTCGAGCTCACCAACATGGCGCTGAGCAACACGCTTCCAGCTCACCAACATGGCGCTGAGCAACACGCTTCCAGCTCACCAACATGGCGCTGAGCAACACGCTTCCAGCTCACCAACATGGCGCTGAGCAACACGCTTCGAGCTCACCAACATGGCGCTGAGCAACACGCTTCCAGCTCACCAACATGGCGCTGAGCAACACGCTTCGAGCTCACCAACATGGCGCTGAGCAACACGCTTCGAGCTCACCAACGTGGCGCTGAGCAACACGCTTCGAGCTCACCAACATGGCGCTGAGCAACACGCTTCGAGCTCACCAACATGGCGCTGAGCAACACGCTTCGAGCTCACCAACATGGCGCTGAGCAACACGCTTCCAGCTCACCAACATGGCGCTGAGCAACACGCTTCCAGCTCACCAACATGGCGCTGAGCAACACGCTTCGAGCTCACCAACATGGCGCTGAGCAACACGCTTCGAGCTCACCAACATGGCGCTGAGCAACACGCTTCCAGCTCACCAACGTGGCGCTGAGCAACACGCTTCGAGCTCACCAACGTGGCGCTGAGCAACACGCTTCGAGCTCACCAACATGGCGCTGAGCAACACGCTTCGAGCTCACCAACATGGCGCTGAGAAACACGCTTCGAGCTCACCAACATGGCGCTGAGCAACACGCTTCGAGCTCACCAACATGGCGCTGAGCAACACGCTTCGAGCTCACCAACATGGCGCTGAGCAACACGCTTCGAGCTCACCAACATGGCGCTGAGCAACACGCTTCCAGCTCACCAACATGGCGCTGAGCAACACGCTTCGAGCTCACCAACATGGCACTGAGCAACACGCTGCGAGCTCACCAACATGGCACTGAGCAACACGCTTCGAGCTCACCAACATGGCGCTGAGCAACACGCTTCGAGCTCACAGACGTGGCGCTGAGCAACACGCTTCGAGCTCACCAACATGGCACTGAGCAACACGCTTCCAGCTCACCAACATGGCACTGAGCAACACGCTTCGAGCTCACCAACATGGCGCTGAGCAACACGCTTCCAGCTCACCAACGTGGCGCTGAGCAACACGCTTCCAGCTCACCAACATGGCGCTGAGCAACACGCTTCCAGCTCACCAACGTGGCGCTGAGCAACACGCTTCGAGCTCACCAACATGGCGCTGAGCAACACGCTTCGAGCTCACCAACGTGGCGCTGAGCAACACGCTTCCAGCTCACCAACGTGGCGCTGAGCAACACGCTTCGAGCTCACCAACATGGCGCTGAGCAACACGCTTCGAGCTCACCAACATGGCGCTGAGCAACACGCTTCGAGCTCACCAACATGGCGCTGAGCAACACGCTTCCAGCTCACCAACATGGCGCTGAGCAACACGCTTCCAGCTCACCAACATGGCGCTGAGCAACACGCTTCGAGCTCACCAACATGGTACTGAGCAACACGCTTCCAGCTCACCAACGTGGCGCTGAGCAACACGCTTCGAGCTCACCAACATGGCGCTGAGCAACACGCTTCCAGCTCACCAACGTGGCGCTGAGCAACACGCTTCGAGCTCACCAACATGGCGCTGAGCAACACGCTTCGAGCTCACCAACATGGCGCTGAGCAACACGCTTCGAGCTCACCAACATGGCGCTGAGCAACACGCTTCCAGCTCACCAACATGGCGCTGAGCAACACGCTTCGAGCTCACCAACATGGTGCTGAGCAACACGCTTCCAGCTCACCAACGTGGCGCTGAGCAACACGCTTCGAGCTCACCAACATGGCGCTGAGCAACACGCTTCCAGCTCACCAACGTGGCACTGAGCAACACGCTTCGAGCTCACCAACATGGCGCTGAGCAACACGCTTCGAGCTCACCAACATGGCGCTGAGCAACACGCTTCGAGCTCACCAACATGGCGCTGAGCAACACGCTTCGAGCTCACCAACATGGCGCTGAGCAACACGCTTCCAGCTCACCAACATGGCGCTGAGCAACACGCTTCGAGCTCACCAACATGGCGCTGAGCAACACGCTTCGAGCTCACCAACATGGCGCTGAGCAACACGCTTCGAGCTCACCAACATGGCGCTGAGCAACACGCTTCGAGCTCACCAACATGGCGCTGAGCAACACGCTTCGAGCTCACCAACATGGCGCTGAGCAACACGCTTCGAGCTCACCAACATGGCGCTGAGCAACACGCTTCGAGCTCACCAACGTGGCACTGAGCAACACGCTTCGAGCTCACCAACGTGGCGCTGAGCAACACGCTTCGAGCTCACCAACATGGCGCTGAGCAACACGCTTCGAGCTCACCAACATGGCGCTGAGCAACACGCTTCCAGCTCACCAACATGGCGCTGAGCAACACGCTTCGAGCTCACCAACATGGCGCTGAGCAACACGCTTCGAGCTCACCAACGTGGCACTGAGCAACACGCTTCGAGCTCACCAACGTGGCGCTGAGCAACACGCTTCGAGCTCACCAACGTGGCGCTTTTTGATGCTTTTTGTTATCTCAAAGTACATGTTATCAAAGTCTCAAAGTACAGCTCATGTTATCTGCTTTTTGATGCTTTTGAATTTGAATCCCCGAAAAGTCACACTTTTTTTGGTACATTATGAGGTTTCCGGTCGACAAGGAGATTAAAGTGCCTGTTGGCTAATAAACGCTGGCAGCACAGCGCAGAGAGCTTAAAGCTGAAGGGTTCACAGACAGGACAGCCTGAAGGTTGCCGTGTTGTTGTTGTTCTTTCAGGCTATATATGCTTTAAAAACAGCCTCAAACTCTGTCATCTGCAAATTAATTAAAGGTCACAGCGTGTCACACGCTGTGACCTTGGAGGAGATATGCAATTTTTTTTAAAGATTTTCCGCCAATGTATGTAACGTAACTCACACAGGAGGGATGTCAGGTTCACTGGTGGAATTCTCACTATAACTTCACCAGCGGCAGCTATACGGTAATCAAATAATAGAACATAAGAATGACTCTCCCTCTCTCTCTGACTTTTGGTGCAACATGGGCTGTGGGAGGGGTTATGTATGGTGGGGGAGCATGCGGGGAACTAATTCTCTAATTTTAATAATTATTCTTAAGTTTTAATGAAGCATGTGAAATGATGTGATTTGGTGCTGAGTTGCGGCAGTATTCAATAAAGGTCCCTTTAAAATCAAAAAAATCTCTCTCCCTCTCCCTCTCCCTCTCCCTCCCTCCCTCCCTCCCTCCCCCCCCCCCCCCCCCCCCCCCACCTACGGTAATAGTATTGCTGCAGTAAATCTAATCTAACAACTGGATCTCTTCTCTTCGGGGGTCCCTGGCAGCAAACCTGTTCCACTGCATGGGGGTCTTTAATGCGCATCAAACGGACATGAAATTGACACGTAACGACATGAAAGAGAAGCAACGACTCCCAGAGGAGAGGGAGGACGGTAGAGACCCCCCCCTCACCCCCCCCCCACACGTGTTCTACCTCTGCTGGGTGTGATCTATCAGCGCTTCTCAATCTTCTTTCTTGGCTCAGGGCACCAGGCCAGTAAATAGACCCCCCCCTTCCCCCCCCCACCCGGCCAGTAAATAGCACCCCCCCCCCCCCCCACCCGGCCAGTAAATAGCTCCCTCCCCCCCCCCCCCCGCCCCACCCGGCCAGTAATTAGCTCTCCCCCCCCCCCCCCCCCCCGCCCAGTAAATGAGTTACCTCATGTTTCTATATCAGTGGTACTCAATACCTCATGTTTCTGTGTCAGTGATACTCAATACCTCATGTTTCTGTGTCAGTGATACTCAATACCTCATGTTTCTATGTCAGTGTATGTCTAATACCTCATGTTTCTATGTCAGTGGTACTTTTTCATGTCAAGGACCCCCAGAATTACCTGTATTTGGCCGCCGACCCACATCTGAAAATATGTAGTTCCAGGGACCTCCCAGAAGCAAAGATTCGAGTTAAAAACGTACACTCACAATATATATTCAAAGATGTGTGCCACATTTTCACGATTTTTCAAAAATAGCAGACCTACAAGCTCGTAGTGTGCCGCGCTATGAGCTTGTAGATCTGCTATTTTTCAACAGCTAAAGCCTAATGCCTGAAACACCAAAAGGGGTTCCCGTCCAGAATGGGTTATAGCACCTTACATCTATATTCATATTACAGTAGTAAGGTCTACATACATTATGGAAATATGTCCCCTTATGAGATACAGTAGTACAGAAGAACACTTGACACAATATCCGTTAACTTTATAGTTGATGTATTAAACCACTTGAATTCCAGAATCCTAGGGTGTATAGTATACTGTCTCATACTCTGTTTATCATTATTAATATTAATATTATTATTAATATTATCGTGGCGGCGGTGGCTCAGGGGTAGAGTGGCCGGATGGTAACCGCAAGGTTGCCAGTTCGAACCCTGTGGGCTCCCCCCAGAGTTAGTGTCGAAGTGTCCTTGAGCAAGACGCTGAACCCCTAATTGCTCCTGATGTGCAGGTTGGTGCCTTGCATGGTTTCCTCTGCCATCGGTGTATGAATGTGTGTGTGAATGGGTGAATGTAATGCACAATCTCTATACAGGGACTCAGAGCAGCAGTCGTACCCAGACAGAGCTCTATAGGGACTCAGAGCAGCAGTCGTACCCAGACAGACCGCTCTATAGGAACTCAGAGCAGCAGTCGTACCCAGACAGAGCTCTATAGGGACTCAGAGCAGCAGTCGTACCCAGACAGAGCTCTATAGGGACTCAGAGCAGCAGTCGTACCCAGACAGACCGCTCTATAGGAACTCAGAGCAGCAGTCGTACCCAGACAGAGCTCTATAGGGACTCAGAGCAGCAGTCGTACCCAGACAGAGCTCTATAGGGACTCAGAGCATGCAGCAGTCGTACCCAGACAGAGCTCTATAGGGACTCAGAGCAGCAGTCGTACCCAGACAGAGTTCTATAGGGACTCAGAGCAGCAGTCGTACCCAGACAGACCGCTCTATAGGAACTCAGAGCAGCAGTCGTACCCAGACAGAGCTCTATAGGGACTCAGAGCAGCAGTCGTACCCAGACAGAGCTCTATAGGGACTCAGAGCAGCAGTCGTACCAGCAGTTGTGAGCGCACATCATGGCGCCCTGTGTAGGCACAAGTAGGCCATGCATGGCCTAGTGTGTGTGCAAGTTGGCATCGAGAGAGAGAGAGAGAGAGAGAGAGAGAGAGAGAGAGAGAGAGAGAGAGAGTGCATTTAGAGTTAAATGTGAGATTACTGCATGTTTTATGATAAAAAACAGAGTAGTTCCCTCTACTCCTCATGCAGAGATATGTGTGTGAATGAATCACACTCCCCTCTGCTCTGAAGCACGCACTAGTGTGTGTGTGTGTGTGTGTGTGTGTGTGTGTGTGTGTGTGTGTGTGTGTGTGTGTGTGTGTATTCAATCAATTCACACACACACACACACACACACAGCTGCATATGCTTTATTATCATAAAAAGGGCTGTGAGGCATAAATGAGCTTCAGTGAAACATTCACTGCCACCCACCTGTGACGTGCACACACACACACACACGCACATGCACGCACGCACACACACGGGCAAGCTGACAAGAAGATGTACTCACACACACAACAAGGGCGCGTAGACACACACCCACACGCACACAGTGTATACACGTGCACAGATGCAGATACTGAACACACACAAATAAGCTGGTTTGTTTTCGCTTCCAAATAGCAGGTGGGACCAGAACAGACTCCAACTGATAAACAGACCAATTCATCATGGTCACACGCACGTGCACACACATGCGCACGCACACACGCGCACATGCACGCACGTCTGGAGTCTAAACAATGATAATAAATAGCCACAGCTCAGCAGTAACAAAACCACATGCCACCTCAAAGACACACACACACACACACACACACACACACACACACACACACACACACACACACACACACACACACACACACACACACACACACACACACACACACACACACACACACACACACACACACACACACACACACACACACACACACACACACACACACACACACACACACACACACACACACACACACACACACCTAGTCTACAAATGCAACAAAAACATGCTTCCTTTGTGGATTCCAACTCCCACTTCGGGGCATTCCTTTCTAAAACAACGTCATGTTTTAGTTTCTTCAGTAACTTTGGCAGTCATAATTAATTGCGTCCGTGGATGTGTCACTGGCACAGAATAGTAAAGTACGGTAAATTGTAAACTATGCACTTTCTGCTGCATATGCTGCACCCTGACATCACATACACTATGATACAAAGTTGTATGTTAAATGTTAAATAGTGCCTTTGCCTTTATCCAAGGCACTTTACATAGATTGTGCATTACATTCACCCGTTCACACACACATTCATACACCGATGGCGGCGGAAGCCATGCAAGGTACCAACCAGCACATCGGGAGCAATCTGAGGTTCAGTGTCTTGCCCAAGGACACTTAAGACATGTAGACAGGAGGAGGAGCCGGGATTCGAACCGCCGACCCATGGATCACTGGACGACCTGCTCTACCTCCTGAGCCACAGTCGCCCCATGTATGTTGACCACAGCATCATGCTGCCACCACGCCGCGGCCACACTGCTGCTCTGGCTGTTAATTATGTCTTATCTGCTGTTGTCACCGTGTCTTAAAAGATCAAGATGCTGATATCGAGTAGACCCTTGATTTACACCGCACACGCACGCACGCACGCACGCACGCACTCACGCACGCACGCACGCACGCACGCACGCACGCACGCACGCACGCACGCACGCACGCACGCACGCACTCACAGGGATTCTGTATTCTGATTCTATAATAAATATTGGTTAAATCTATTCGTGAGTTATCTGACCGAATTACAATTGAGTGACTGCAGTTTCTTCCAGAGGTGAAATGTCCCTTTAGCCCATTGATACCTGAGGCTGAATCTGGGAACGCCTTATAGGGCCTGACCTAAGGTTTCTGAAAACCTTCAAATTTTGATTCATTATTTTTTTAAATAGTTATGTTTTTTCAAAAATAGCAGACCTACAAGTTCATAGCGCGCCACTCGGTGGCGCGCTATGAGCTTGTAGATCTGCTATTTTTCAATAGCTAAATTATAACAATAGCTGATGAGACACAGAGAGAGCGCCGGCATCAAGGGTAGAACAACGTATAGGTTGCACCAGGCATCAATGGGTTAAAGCGAGCCACATTTTGAATAGTTTAAATAGCCGATCTACAAGCTCACAACGTATCCAATGTAGATCAGCTATTTGAACAATTAAAATGTTAAATGGGTCTGTCTGTGAGCCTCACAGGAAACACTGCGTTAGCGTCTGTGTAAACAAGGTGTACTCTGACGCAAACGAGCACAGCGGCGTCTAATCTGCCACCTCACCACGGGTCAGAAAGGACATTATTTCAAGCATTGTCACGCTGGAAGACCACACGACACCGTGAGGCACAAATAGCATTTCTCTCTCTCTATGGCAACGACATGCAGGGACGGGGACTGTGTGCGTGCGTGCGTGCGTGCGTGCGTGAGTGAGTCAGAGAGAGAGAGAGATGTCTGTAGGACAGGAATACACAGACAGAGGAATATGAATCTATTAAATCCCAATACCCACTGAATTTGGTGTTCAAATCTTCGAATGGGTAAGAACTAGTTTCTGAAATTCTACTACTACCCTTGTAGGGACATTCGGTCCTCACAAGTATAGTAATGCACGCAATACAGGCACACGCGCACACACACACACGCACACACACACACACGCACACGCACACGCACACGCACGCACGCACACAGTATAACAAGTGAATTTCCCCCTCGGGATCAATAAAGGTGTATTTATCTACAAACACTAGACTCCATGAATGGGTCTGAACGGATAAGGGTGTGTGTTTTGTTGCTGGCTTTTGTGTCGCATTCAGAGCAACATTAGAGCGATAATAAAAAGCCTGTCAAAAAGGTAGAAACAGTTCAATGGTCCACTTATGAACGGCTCAACACAAAACAAAACCTAGAGTGGCGCACTCCATTTGCTTCAGGGTTTTAATAAGGTGGCAATCTAAAGTAATCGTCTCCGTCGGGTGGAAACCTCACATGTCCCGAGAGACTCTTTACTTTTCAGGATTCAAGATCGACGAGCTCGAAACGCGCCGATTCATGCAGCGTTTTATGCGTGTGCGTGCGTGCGTGCGTGCGTGCGTGCGTGCGTGCGTGCGTGCGTGCGTGCGTGCGTGCCATCAATTCACCACACGGAAGGAGAGAAGTGCATGACTCCGTGCTGTTGCCTGTCTACCACAGTGTTTTTGGCAGCAGATTTCTATTTTAGTCTAGTCATAGTCTCTGGAATTTAGTCACATTTTAGTCACCTGGAATGTTTTAGTGTTAGTCTAGTTTTAGTCGACTAAATATCATAAGATTTTAGTCGACTAAATGTACAGTTAATTTAGTCGACTAAAATGGATTTTGTCAGGCCTTGATGCCGTCGTATATGATTTTATACTTGCTGAAAATAGCAGATCTACAAGCTCACAACATGTCACGCTGCGACACGTTGCAAGCTTGTAGATCTGCTATTTTCAGCATGAAACCAAGTCTTTTATTTATACTGGCCCATTCCAGCAGTAGAACTATGTGTGAAACATGGAAGAACGTATTAATTTGTGTCTAGGCAAGTGTCGAGGAAACGATTGTGACAACAAAGAATCCACTTGTAACTCTTCAGTGTAACCATTTGGACCCGCCTTATAGATCCATGTGGTTACATTTGTACTCACAACTCAGAAACTGTGTAGCGACACTGTAGCGACACTGTTTTTCTGAAAAACCCAATGTTTCCATGTCAGTGGTGCTCAAACATTTTCATGTCAAGGACGAAGGACCCCCAAAAAATATATGTAATTGGTCGCCGACCCCCATCTGAAAATATGTAGTTCCAGGGACCCCCCCCCCCCAGAAGCAAAGATTTGAGTTAAAAACGCTCGCTCTGAAAGAATATATATTCAAAGATTTGCAATGCATTTTTAAGATTTTTTCCAAAATAGCAGACCTAAAAGCTCATAGCGCGGCACTCGGTGCCGCTCTATGAGCTTGTAGATCTGCTATTTTTCAATAGCTAAAGTATAACATAATGCTTTAAATAAAACATCAAAATGGGTTCACGCCCAGAATGGGATAAACTCCCATTACAGCTTAGACAGGCAGCCTTAAAAGCACAGCTCAAGGCCCATTTCTTCGCTCTTATGCCTTTCGTTGATTTTTAAATCTGTGTTGTTATTATTCGCCTTTTTGTTGTTGCCATTATTGTAATGTTGTTTTATATGTTTGCCATTATTCATGCTTTTGCTTTTCTTTATTGCTCTGAAAGAGCACTTTGAGCTGCATTTCATGCCATGAAAGGTGCCATACAAATAGAGTTTATTAAATATCACAACGGCTGCTTCAAGTCATTGTGTCTCTGCAGTAAACAGTGAACAGTCACACTCTCCGTGTTAAAAGGGGTTGCAAAGTGATAGAATTGCTGTTAAAATACGTATTACAGCTCTACATTACAGTCTGTCTCTCCAGCTCTTAAAAAAACCCAGAAAATATATTTTTTTCTTCAGATCAGAGTGATTCTAATTCAGAACTGGCACGCTTCCTACTCCCAATGTTTCTACGCGTCTACTTTCGGCATGTTTGTTGCGTTGCAAGACACAGAATATTTAGTCATATGACTAAAAATATCTCAAAGGAAAGACGAGAGTCTTTACTTCCATCGGGGGAAGAAAGCGTGTCGCCACAACGTTCCGTCCTTTAGTTATTGGCAGTTGAATATGAACATAAATGGTGTAATATGTTCATATATATTCATTGAATATGTTCAAATAACATGTTCTCTGCTTTCTGCTCCCAGACATCGTATAAATTACATACGATGCGTGGGAACAGAAAGCAGAGGACATTATTATTTTTCATAATAACCTTTACAATGGAACGGCTATATATTGTTTTTTGTCTTTTTAAGTGGTGCAACCACTTCCTTAAGTGACTATGTGTGTAGGTGGCTGGCTGGCTGGCTGGCTGGCTGGCTGGCTGGCTGGCTGGCTGGCTGGCTGGCTGGCTGGGTGCGTCTGAGCACGAAAACAGCATGGTTGTTTTTCACCACCTGTGCGCAACCTAACACACACACACACAAACACACGCACATATTAACCCTTGGACTGCCACTCCCAATAGCAGCTTTTCAGTGACATATATTCATATTTTGTATTCATAATTTTAATGCCAAAAGAAAAATCCGCGATATACACTATATACACTATATACACTATAAACACTATATACACTATATACACTATATCTCATTTTCACGGGGCAAGACTATAGTATTGGACATTCAGGCCTGATGGTGGCGGTAACGTCACCATTATGCCGATTTTGACCAAATAGAGCGAGTCTGGTGTGATCACTTCCGGTTATAGCGATCCAGTGATGTAAATAGGGTGCGTTTTGCGTCCCAAAACGCACTTTATAGTTTTGGGACGCTAACTCCGCTCAACCTCTGCATCCACGGGATGCACTGCTGTACTCAGTCAGCATACACAGTAATAATAATCCACGTGGGGAAAAAAAGAAATCGTGGGGGGAAAAATGTGGTAAAACAATAATCTACGGACACGATCATTTTGCATGCCCGCATCCGACCTCATCCTATGTTATAAAACATAAAATCCACGTAGGAATCGTTCTTGTAGAACCACTAGTCTGTAACAACATTGTCAACACAGCGCGATGTGCGCCGCCATGTTGGCTCTGAGACTCTGCGCTCAGGCAGCCTCTAAGACTAGAGCCATTTAGAGACGGAGAGTGACGACAATGGAGTGATCAGTGACGCATGCAGCCCCACGAATAAGCAGTGAATGGAGATGTCGCAACTCTCTCAACTAAACGGCGCTGCCTCCGACAGAAATATTTAGGGGAACATGTTTTAGCGTGACAAGCAGACCCGATTCAATGGGAAACACACATTGTGTAACACACGCGGATATTTTGACTAAGTATAATAATTGCAACTGCAAACAACTTTTGGTTGGTTTAAGCTATGTTAAATCCACTGTTGCCCACTATTAGTATTTCTTACTGAGTTGTGCTTGCTAATACTACTAGCCTACATTAAAAATATACTGTATAGGCCTATTTGATATGTTTATATATTTTTGTTTTATAAAATAAAATAAAAAATGTTTTATTATTATTATTTTTGAGTGGTGCAACCACTCCCTTACGGAGCTATGTGTGTGGGCGGGTGGCTGGGTGTCTGGGTGTCTGGGTATGAGCACGAAAATAGCATGGTTGTTTTTCACCATCTGTGCGCAACCTAATGCACACACAAACACGCACGCACGTATTAACTGTATGCTTTCGGGGGTGCCAGTACATTACAGTACAGTAGAGGGGCCGCCACACACGGTAACTCTGTCATTCTCAACCGTTTCGGACGCGACGCGGCACGCCAGAACCGGCCCGGCCCCCTGGGCGTGTTCCTGGGGGTCTGGAACATCCCCCGCGAACCCCCACACGGAGTTGCATCCCCTCACTTCACACAGGTGTGATTTTTTTTGGGACTCATTAGAATTTTTTGGGACTCATTAGAATGACCACCTGTGCATCCCGGGACTCATTACATTGAAAACCTATTTACATCACTGAGCGATCAAAATATCCGGTAGTATCTTTGCTACTGTGCAGCACTATCAGATGTCCGGAATGCTAAGCTATCATCGTATTTTTTATAACTAAGTCAAATTAAGCTCTAATCAACGCGGGGCGGCTCGCCGGAATCAGGCCGGGACCCTGGGTGCGTTCCTGTGCGTCTGGAACTCCCCCCTCCCCCGGGGACCCCCACACGGAGTTGCACCACTTACTTCACACGGATGTGATTTTTGTTTTTTCGGAAGTCCTAGGATCGCTCATAGGATCAAGTCTCCCTGGTTACTGCTTACTGGTTGGACTAACTAAGTCTTCCTGGTTACTGCTTACTGGTTGGACTAACTAAGTCTTCCTGGTTACTGCTTACTGGTTGGACTAACTAAGTCTTCCTGGTTACTGCTTACTGGTTGGACTAACTAAGTCTTCCTGGTTACTGCTTACTGGTTGGACTAACTAAGTCTCCCTGGTTACTGCTTACTGGTTGGACTAACTAAGGCTTCCTGGTTACTGCTTACTTGTTGGACTAACTAAGTCTTCCTGGTTACTGCTTACTGGTTGGACTAACTAAGTCTTCCTGGTTACTGCTTACTGGTTGGACTAACTAAGTCTCCCTGGTTACTGCTTACTGGTTGGACTAACTAAGTCTCCCTGGTTACTGCTTACTGGTTGGACTAACTAAGTCTCCCTGGTTACTGCTTACTGGTTGGACTAACTAAGTCTCCCTGGTTACTGCTTACTGGTTGGACTAACTAAGTCTTCCTGGTTACTGCTTACTGGTTGGACTAACTAAGTCTCCCTGGTTACTGCTTACTGGTTGGACTAACTAAGTCTTCCTGGTTACTGCTTACTGGTTGGACTAACTAAGTCTTCCTGGTTACTGTGTTTCAGCGAGACGGGACTCTAGTCTTATCTCTCACTGCACCGATAGAATCTCTCAATCTCTCTCTAATTCCGAGACAGACACCAATTCCAGACACCAAATGATGTGGAACAGTGTTTTCTTTCAGAATCAGGAGAGCACCAGGGCGGGTGAATGACATCTCATCTCTGTTTGATGACATGGATCATTATGTTAATTCTGATGAGTTGAATACATAGCAGTTTAGATTTT
>NC_136799.1:4783180-4798180 GCF_951216825.1 Electrona antarctica | reverse complement strand
CACAACTAGGGTTGTCCCTACTTAACACAACTAGGGTTGTCCCTAGTTAACACAACTAGGGTTGTCCCTAGTTAACACAACTAGGGTTGTCCCTACTTAACACAACTAGGGTTGTCCCTAGTTAACACAACTAGGGTTGTCCCTAGTTAACACAACTAGGGTTGTCCCTAGTTAACACAACTAGGGTTGTCCCTACTTAACACAACTAGGGTTGTCCCTACTTAACACAACTAGGGTTGTCCCTACTTAACACAACTAGGGTTGTCCCTAGTTAACACAACTAGGGTTGTCCCTACTTAACACAACTAGGGTTGTCCCTACTTAACACAACTAGGGTTGTCCCTACTTAACACAACTAGGGTTGTCCCTACTTAACACAACTAGGGTTGTCCCTACTTAACACAACTAGGGTTGTCCCTACTTAACACAACTAGGGTTGTCCCTACTTAACACAACTAGGGTTGTCCCTACTTAACACAACTAGGGTTGTCCCTACTTAACACAACTAGGGTTGTCCCTACTTAACACAACTAGGGTTGTCCCTACTTAACACAACTAGGGTTGTCCCTACTTAACACAACTAGGGTTGTCCCTAGTTAACACAACTAGGGTTGTCCCTACTTAACACAACTAGGGTTGTCCCTACTTAACACAACTAGGGTTGTCCCTATTTAACACAACTAGGGTTGTCCCTAGTTAACACAACTAGGGTTGTCCCTACTTAACACAACTAGGGTTGTCCCTAGTTAACACAACTAGGGTTGTCCCTACTTAACACAACTAGGGTTGTCCCTACTTAACACAACTAGGGTTGTCCCTACTTAACACAACTAGGGTTGTCCCTACTTAACACAACTAGGGTTGTCCCTACTTAACACAACTAGGGTTGTCCCTAGTTAACACAACTAGGGTTGTCCCTACTTAACACAACTAGGGTTGTCCCTACTTAACACAACTAGGGTTGTCCCTACTTAACACAACTAGGGTTGTCCCTACTTAACACAACTAGGGTTGTCCCTACTTAACACAACTAGGGTTGTCCCTACTTAACACAACTAGGGTTGTCCCTAGTTAACACAACTAGGGTTGTCCCTACTTAACACAACTAGGGTTGTCCCTACTTAACACAACTAGGGTTGTCCCTACTTAACACAACTAGGGTTGTCCCTAGTTAACACAACTAGGGTTGTCCCTACTTAACACAACTAGGGTTGTCCCTACTTAACACAACTAGGGTTGTCCCTACTTAACACAACTAGGGTTGTCCCTAGTTAACACAACTAGGGTTGTCCCTACTTAACACAACTAGGGTTGTCCCTAGTTAACACAACTAGGGTTGTCCCTACTTAACACAACTAGGGTTGTCCCTACTAATGAAGGCTCTGTTCCATTCTGGTCAGACAGAGTCAGGGTTCTGCTATTGTGTGTGTTGGCTCACTGGAAACCCTCTGCTACACCGGTGGGTCTCACAGTGTCCTTGAGTGGGTTCCAAATGGTCCCGTACGGGTGTATAACGGACTCGGAGTGTACAAATGGAACCATTTTCACACCCTCTCTCTCAGAGATAAGAAATGAAAAGTTTGGCCTGGGCCATGGCTCAGCGGTCCAGGCACCTTGGCTGGTAATCCAGTCTGGCAGTGTGTATCCCGACGGCCTTTACTGCATGTCATCCCCCCCATCTCTCCCCCATTTCCTGTCAGCCTACTGTCTGTCCCTCTATAAAAAATATAAAATAAAGGTCTGCTATTTTTGAAAAAACGTAAAAAATGCGGCACAAATCTTTGAATATATATTATTTCAGAGCGAACGATTTTTTTTATTTCGACGTCAGGCCTAAATGGGTTAGTATCATATAGGTAACACGTATAGGGAAGCGGCCTGGAAGTAGGACGAGTTATTCTGTGTGCATAATTATGGCACATTTGGGGGAACTTTGCCCTGTGTGGTTAACCCAGATTCTACAAATGTCTTCTAAATCATGACAGTGTTCAGAAAAACCTATGTTTCTATATCAGTTGTTCTCAAACTATTTAATGTCAAGGAGCCACAGAATGATATGTAATTGGCCGCCGACCCCCATCTGAAAAATATGTTGTTCCAGGGACATTAGTGTGGTTAATCAATTTGTTGATATATAAAAAATATTATTATTATAGCCATTATAGTCATAAGTTATTTCAAACGCGTCACAGCTGTCAGCTTGATACATTAGAGAAACTAAGGGAAGGCCAGTCTGGTCCCTTTTGTGACTTGCTTTTAGACATTCTAATGGGACAGCCGAGAGGGAGACAGTGTAGGAGAGACAGACAGTAGGACAGCTGAGAGGGAGACAGTGTAGGAGAGACAGACAGTAGGACAGCTGAGAGGGAGACAGTGTAGGAGAGACAGTAGGACAGCCGAGAGGGAGACAGTGTAGGAGAGACAGACAGTAGGACAGCCGAGAGGGAGACAGTGTAGGAGAGACAGTAGGACAGCCGAGAGGGAGACAGTGTAGGAGAGACAGACAGTAGGACAGCCGAGAGGGAGACAGTGTAGGAGAGACAGTAGGACAGCCGAGAGGGAGACAGTGTAGGAGAGACAGACAGTAGGACAGCTGAGAGGGAGACAGTGTAGGAGAGACAGACAGTAGGACAGCTGAGAGGGAGACAGTGTAGGAGAGACAGACAGTAGGACAGCTGAGAGGGAGACAGTGTAGGAGAGACAGACAGTAGGACAGCTGAGAGGGAGACAGTGTAGGAGAGACAGACAGTAGGACAGCCGAGAGGGAGACAGTGTAGGAGAGACAGACAGTAGGACAGCTGAGAGGGAGACAGTAGGACAGCTGAGAGACAGACAGTGTAGGAGAGACAGACAGTAGGACAGCTGAGAGGGAGACAGTAGGACAGCTGAGAGACAGACAGTGTAGGAGAGACAGACAGTAGGACATCTGAGAGGGAGACAGTGTAGGAGAGACAGACAGTAGGACAGCTGAGAGGGAGACAGTGTAGGAGAGACAGACAGACGGCAGGACAGCTGAGAGGGAGACAGTGTAGGAGAGACAGACAGCAGGACAGCTGAGAGGGAGACAGTGTAGGAGAGACAGACAGCAGGACAGCTGAGAGGGAGAGTGTAGGAGAGACAGACAGTAGGACAGCTGAGAGGGAGACAGTGTAGGAGAGACAGACAGCAGGACAGCTGAGAGGGAGACAGTGTAGGAGAGACAGACAGCAGGACAGCTGAGAGGGAGACAGTGTAGGAGAGACAGACAGTAGGACAGCTGAGAGGGAGACAGTGTAGGAGAGACAGACAGTAGGACAGCTGAGAGGGAGACAGTGTAGGAGAGACAGACAGTAGGACAGCTGAGAGGGAGACAGTGTAGGAGAGACAGACAGACGGCAGGAAGGCTGAGAGGGAGACAGTGTAGGAGAGACAGACGGCAGGACAGCTGAGAGGGAGACAGTGTAGGAGAGACAGACGGCAGGACAGCTGAGAGGGAGACAGTGTAGGAGAGACAGACAGACGGCAGGAAGGCTGAGAGGGAGACAGTGTAGGAGAGACAGACGGCAGGACAGCTGAGAGGGAGACAGTGTAGGAGAGACAGACGGCAGGACAGCTGAGAGGGAGACAGTGTAGTGCATATACAGTAAATAAAGCGAACATTTTTAACTCAAATCTTTGCTTCTGGGCGGTCCCACTCCCTGGAACTAAATATTTTGAGATGGAGGTCTGCGGCCAAATACACATAATTTGAGATGGAGGTCGGCGGCCAAATACACACCATTTCGAGGGTCCTTAACATAAAAAGGTTGAGAAAACGACATACAGTATAGAAACATAGGTGTTTAAGACTTTAGAAGACATGCTTTGGCCGCAGGTCTATGTGGGTTAAAACTAAGACTTTAGAAGACATGCTTTGGCCGCAGGTCTATGTGGGTTAAAACTAAGACTTTAGAAGACATGCTTTGGCCTCAGGTCTATGTGGGTTAAAACTAAGACTTTAGAAGACATGCTTTGGCCGCAGGTCTATGTGGGTTAAAACTAAGACTTTAGAAGACATGCTTTGGCCTCAGGTCTATGTGGGTTAAAACTAAGACTTTAGAAGACATGCTTTGGCCTCAGGTCTATGTGGGTTAAAACTAAGACTTTAGAAGACATGCTTTGGCCGCAGGTCTATGTGGGTTAAAACTAAGACTTTAGAAGACATGCTTTGGCCGCAGGTCTATGTGGGTTAAAACTAAGACTTTAGAAGACATGCTTTGGCAGCAGGTCTATGTGGGTTAAAGAGCAGGTCTATGTGGGTTAAAGAGCAGGTCTATGTGGGTTAACCCATTCTGTACGGGAACCCCTTTTGGTGTTTTAACTAAGCATTATGTTATACTTTAGCTATTGAAAATTAGCAGATCTACAAGCTGGTCTGCTATTTTTGAAAAATCATAAAAATGCGGCACAAATCTTTGAATATATATTCTTTCAGAGCGAACGTTTTTTGTTATTTCGACGTCAGGTCTATGTGGGTTAAAGAGCCACGGGTGTTAATGCAACAACAGTTTATGTAATAGTCACTAGACTGCCATGACAACACACTGTGTTGTCAGTAGGCCGGACGGACATTGCCCGCATTCCATGCATTGTTTCTGTGTGCGGTTTGTCTGGACCGACACACGGACAGACAGACAGACACACATTCCATGAGTTGTTTCTGTGTGATCTGGGCGGGCGGACGGACGGACGGACCGGCGGACGGACAGAGACACACGCACGCACGCACGCACGCACGCACGCACACACACAGGAAGTCACATAGGAAGTTTAAAGTGTTATTCAATTGCGGGGCGCCCGCTGGCCTAGTGGTCCAGGCGCACGCCACTTTATAGGCTCTGGCCTGACAGCGTGTCGCGTGTTCGAGTCCCGTTCATGACGACCTTTGCTGCGTGTCTCTCCCCTTCTCTCTCTCTCTCTCTCTCTCTCTCTCCCCTTCTCTCTCTCTCTCTCTCTCTCTCTCTTTCCTGTCCGTCTTCACTGTAACTATCAATAAAGGCACAAAAGCCCAAAAACAAATCTAAAAAAACCAAAACAAGTGTTATTTAATTGCATGCAATTAAATGTCCAGTCATTGTAAATGTTGCACACTCCATTTACAGGTTGCTATAAAAGTTAAATATGTTAAAAGTAAATCTGTCAATTCAGCACAGAGACTTAAAACAACTCCACTGCCAGTGTGGTTTTAAATTGCACAGACATCGACTATATTCTCTCGTCCGTCGTAAAAATATCGTGTTATTTAGTTTTTGAAAATGCCAGGTTTGCAGGAAGCTAACATTTATTAAAACTCTCACTCTTCCATCTGATCGTAGACAACACAAAGATACAGACACCACTAGTGAGCAACTTCCACTGCAAAGAGTTCCATGCTGAATATATGAGGCTAATCCGCCTCCGCCCGGCACCCGCCCGTTGTAAATAAACTCCTGATGAGAATTAGAAGAAAATGTGTGTGGAGGATTATGGCCAGAGATAACCAGCCTTCAGACAAGACTCCTTTAATTGGGTGTTATCTGAACACTGTGGATGTTACAGAGTTCTGCCCGAACCCGCTCCGACCCGGCGTTTCACAGGGCCGGGTCGGGTCTAGAATGTATGCTAATTAGTCTGGGCCTCGGGCCCACTTATTGCCGGGTCTTAACCCATTTAGGCCTGTCGTCGAAATTCAAAAAAAAAATGTCTTTCTAAATCCTGACAGTTTTCTGAAATACCTCATGTTTCTGTATCAGTGGTGCTCAATATTTCATGTCAAGGACCCCAAAAATTATATGTAATATGCCGCGTGTTGTTCCAGGAACCCCTCAGAAACAAAGATCTGAAAGAACATATAATTCAAAGATTTGTGCCGCACGGTTTTTCAAAAACAGCAGACCTACAAGCTCGTAGTTCGGCACTCGGTGCCGCGCTACGAGCTTGTAGGTCTGCTATTTTTCAATAGCTAAAGTATAGCATAATATTATTCTTAAAACACCAAAAGGGGTTCCCGCCCAGAATGAGTTAATGTGCATGCCCATTGAGAACTCTACTGTATATGCTGTATATTAACAAGCACCGTGGTTTAACAAGTCCTATAGTTCTGAAACACTTGAAACACCATTTATTTTATTGTATTTTGTACAATGAATGCCCTAATTCGAGAACAGTGTTACACATTAGAGGCCGATCTACAAGCTCTCAATGTGTTGCATCTGGCATGTCATGGCATTGTTGGCATGATTGTTGGCATGGCATTGTCATGGCATTGTCATGGCATTGTTGGCATGATTGTTGGCATGGCATTGTCATGGCATTGTCATGGCATTGTCATGGCATTGTCATGGCATTGTTGGCATGATTGTTGGCATGGCATTGTCATGGTATTGTCATGGCATTGTCATGGCATTGTCATGGCATTGTCATGGCATTGTCATGGCATTGTCGTGGTATTGTCATGGCATTGTCATGGCATTGTCATGGCATTGTCATGGCATTGTCATGGCATTGTTGGCATGATTGTTGTCATGGCATTGTCATGGCATTGTCATGGCATTGTCATGGCATTGTTGGCATGATTGTTGGCATGGCATTGTCATGGCATTGTTGGCATGATTGTTGGCATGGCATTGTCATGGCATTGTCATGGCATTGTTGGCATGGCATTGTCATGGCATTGTTGGCATGCTTGTTGGCATGGCATTGTCATGGCATTGTTGGCATGATTGTTGTCATGGCATTGTCATGGCATTGTCATGGCATTGTCATGGCATTTCATCAGTGAAAAAAGGTAGTCAACAAATATTTTTCGTCTTAGTTTTAGTCGACGAAATCAACACTGCTTGTCGTATCTCCTCACCGCCTGCACCAATCACTCCCACTTTTCACACAGGCATTGACCATAATAATATGGAGGTCTTAACGAAGCCCGTTTTTCAATTTAACAAATTATAGATTAATAATGCATTTATTAGTGAATTAAAAATGCACATAGGGCGCAGAGGGGGGGGGGGCAATGTCTCACAACGGGTAAGGGCTAGTAAGGTAAATATCAGCGATACGTTTCTGAATCAATACTAATCAAAACAAAATCGGCAAAGGCGGGTTTAGTCCCTAAACACGTTAAATCTTGTGAATGGTATATATTGAGTTAACTTACGAAAATAAAATCACAAAAAGTCCGAAAATGCAGAGAAGAGTTGTTTGCCCGACGATGATGCGCACATCCATAAATGTACAGTGCGTGCGTGTTGTGTGTGTAGTGTATTTATAAATCAACCTATAGCAACACTAGCTATAGCAGACACTTTACATCTTAGAGATTGCTTTCTTGACAACCTGCGGAGAAATGATGACCCCTCCTGGCTCACACCCCCGTCCACATCACTCCAGACCTGAGAGGACTTGACAAACATCCATCCATCGTGTGCGACGTGCAGCGCAGCGCAGCGCAGACACACTCCACATGACTCCAAACGCTCAACCCTTCCGTGTTTCATCAATAAAAACTGAAGCACGCTCACCACGGAGGATGAAATGTTATTTATGGAAAACAAGAGCCCGCATTTGAGAGTCTGACTGAGCCGTTAACCCACTTAGGACTGAGGTCGATTAAAAAAAAATGTTTGTGTTTCTGTGTCAGTGGTGGTCAAGCTTTTTCGTGTCAAGGACCCCCAGAATTATCTGTATTTGGCCACGGACCCCCCACATCTCAAAATATGTTGTTCCAGGGACCCTCCCAGGAGCAGAGATTTGAGTTGAGGAGGATAACGTCCACTGTGAAAGAATATATATTCAAAGATTTTTCAAAAAAAAGCCTGGGCCTTGGCTGGTAATCCAGTCTGGCAGTGTGCCGCGGGTTCGACTCCCGATCCCGACGGGCTTTACTGCATGTCTTCCCCCTCCATCTCTCTCCCCATTTCCTGTCAGCCTACTGTCTGTCCCTCCATAAAAAATATAAAATAAAGGCGAGTGCCGCGGTACGTGCTTGTAGATCTACTATTTGTCTATAGCTTAAGTATGACATGATGCTTAAAACACCAAAAGGTGTTCCCGTCCAGATCGGGTTAACAGACCCTTTAAACCAGCTGGCGGCGCCACACAAGGTATGTTTTTTATTTAATCATAATCGCCATCAAGAAAACAATGGAAACTAAAAGCAAGGCATGATCAAACAATAGGCTCAGAGCACGACGTGCTGAGCCAGTTCTCTCTTTAACAATAGGCTCAGAGCACGACGTGCTGAGCCAGTTCTCTCTTTAACAATAGGCTCAGAGCACGACGTGCTGAGCCACTTCTCTCTTTTATCACACAATCAAACAAACGCCAACACAGAGACGAGGACGTGGAGACAGAAGTGAAGGCTACGGAACAGACACACACATACTTAAGCACGCACGCACGCACGCACGCACGCACGCACGCACGCACGCACGCACGCACGCACGCACGCACGCACGCACACACTTGAACACGCACACTGTATAGACAGTGACTTACACAACCAATATGTCAATTTAAAGCTATGATTCCCTGCTTTCATATGACAAAAATGAAAAAAATCCAATGGCAGTCCTTCGATCAAATGTAGTCACATATAGACACAAAAAGTGGAGACAAATCAAACTTACAGTATGGCCTTCTCTGGTCATAGAATGTTTTTTCTTTTTTTTCAACTTCTGTGTCAAATTGTACTGCTTAATAAAATCCTTTTGATGTCATCATTGTATCTGTATGAGGTACTGTATATTGCTCTTTTTATTATGCTGCATTTTATGATGGAATATGTTTTTTAAATGGAAAGCACTTCAGGTCAACTTCTGTTGTGTTTAAATGTGCTATAAAAAAAATAAAGATTACTTCACTTGAGACGCGCACACACACACACACACACACACACACACACACACACACACACACACACACACACACACACACACACACACACACACACACACACACACACACACACACACACACACACACACACACACACACACACACACACACACACACACACACACACACACACACACACACACACACAGTCCGGAAGTGCTGTTATCATCCTCATATCAGCAGCTGGGAGAATGAAGGCGTGTCCTGGGGGTGTGGCCTAGCAGTAGTCTTACAGTAGTATTTAACCCATTTTGACCTGAGATCAGATTCTAAAAATGTCTGTTTGAAAATGACAGTTTTCTGAAAAAGCTGTTTCTATGTCAGTCGCGCTATGAGATTGTAGATCTGCTATTTTTCAATAGCTAAAGCATAACATAATGTTAACACCAAAAGGGGTTCCCGCCCAAAATGGGTTAAGGCATGCGTGCAACATGACAACTGTTTTAAAGTAGTGCACAGTGACAACTAAAGTCTCTGTAATGTTTATGTTGTACTATTACAAAACAAAAACGATCTAAAATAAAAGGGATTTAAGATCATTAAAGCTGGGCTGTTGCCTGAGTCCAGTCAGTGCATTCTGCCAACGTCCGGTCCAGGACATTGTCACTGATCTTCGCCAATAGAAGTATATATATGTGGAAGAGCTGCGATGTCGTTGTCGTTAACTCTGTAAAATGTGACATGCCATGTGTACACATCACACAGACTGCATGAAACACGTCTACATCACACAGACTGCATGAAACATGTCTACATCACACACGTCTGCACCACACGCGTCTCAAAGAGTCAACATGTGAGCCGAGTCTGGAGATGGATACAGAATGATAAGACACCCGTCAGGGAACCCTGGCGACACGCCGACGAACGCAAACACATACCATGTTGAATGTGAGCCTCCAGTTACGCCCGCTGTCAACATATACAGGAACAGGTATGTTGTTATCTGTATGCTAGTAAGATAAGGGCACGCACGCACGCACGCACGCACGCACGCACGCACGCAGCGATCAGATCTCAGACCAGTGGAAACGCCTGGTGCACCTTTGATAGTGATGTCATCATTGAGCACAGATAAACAACCGGTTGACAATAGACTACGTGTGTCCGTATCTTAAGGCATGTTGTTCTATAGGCGGAAACAAACCTTCCAAAATAGTGAATAATATAATAAATGAGGCTATTTTGTATAGTATAAAATATAGGGCTTAACTTGAACCCTATAGCAACACTAATCTGGGGTGAACATCATAGCATAAAAGCATAAAGCTAGTGTAAAAAACAGGAAAGACTCTGATATACACCAGAGGGTCTCAACGTGGGGTCCAGGCCGGGACCCTCGTGATTCATTGAGGTGGTTGACCCCTTACGGTTGTGTGTTATGGGGGTCCTTGAAATTAAAGAGAACAGTACTACCCTAATTGGAACAGAACCTTCATTATAATCATTGGCAACACCTGTGAAGGAGGCGTCCCAACCATTTATTTCCAGTATGGCTGTTTATTTTGTTGTGCATACTTTCAGGGGTGGGCAACTGGCGGCCCGGGGGCCACATGCGGCCCCCACCTTCACTTAATGTGGCCCTCAGGTTAATGTCAGAATACTGATATAATATTGGTTTCAGCTGTTTACAATTCCACAACATGCAAACATGACCCGCTTTAATTACTTCAGTCTAAATTAGTAGCTCATTGCTTCAACACAAGTATAATTAAATTCATTTGAAATGACATAAAAATGTTAATTTTCAGGATTCCAATTCAAAAATATAAAAAAATAATTCAAGATTTAAATTCGAAAATAGCAAAAATAGCCGATCTACAAGCTCAAAACGTGTCGCGGTAGATCGGCTATTTTTTGCTACGACAGTAATATATGGCCCTAGGGAGTGAGTGTGGAAATATAGTGGCCCTCTCCATCGTCAAAGTTGCCCACCCCTGCTGTATATAGAGCCAATTAGTCAGCCTGACATACATACATGTTCAGCATAACTTAACAACCCCAAACTGTGATCCATTCCCTCTGAACCATTTAGCACAGCCGTGGCGGCTGCAGCAGCAGCAGCAGCACGGTGACAGATGCTACACAGACACCAGCCAGGCACACATGACTGGTGGGTCTCCACTCTCCACAGGAGATCACAAATACCTGGTTGGCAACGGCAACGCTGTACTGTACGGCAGGGGTTCTCAACGTTTTTTGCCCGGGGACCCCCGGAAATGCTTTGGCAATGTCTCGGGACCCCCGCCCCGCCCCCTCCCGACCCCCAATATAAATTGACTGCTACAATAACCTTAAACCATTTTGGGCGGGAACCCCTTTTGATGTTTTAAGCATTGTTATAATTTAGCTATTGAAAAATAGCAGATCTACAAGCTCATAGCGCGCCACCGAGTGGCGCGCTATGAACTTGTAGGTCTGCTATTTTTGAAAAATCGTGAAAATAAAATTTAAAAAAATTTTTTTTTGAAAATAATTTGGGGACCCCCAAAATAATTTGGCGACCCCCCGAGGGGTCGCGACCCACGGGTTGAGAACCCCTGCTGTACGGTACGGTACGGTACGGTACGGTACGGTACGGTACTGTACTGCAGGGGTTCTCAACGTTTTTGGCTGGGGACCCCCGGAAATGCTTTGGCCATGTCTCGCGACACTAATTTGCCCGCGGACCCCCATTAGAAAAGATATGCCAGGGACCCCCATAAGAGAAGATTTGTACGGCTCTAGCAGTGACCCTCAGTTTGACATGCATTATAGTCTACGGACCCCCCATTTAATGGCATTTCTATCTCTGGGACCTCCAATTTATATAGTAAAATCAATGTTAATTTAACTCCATAAAGCACCAGAAGGCATAAAGCCCACTGCTTTGTGCGTTCCAGTGGACCCTGCATGATCCAGGAAAGGTTGAGGAGCACTAGCCTGGCTAATAAAGGTTGAGGAGTACTAGCCTGGCTAATAAAGGTTGAGGAGCACTAGCCTGGCTAATAAAGGTTGAGGAGCACTAGCCTGGCTAATAAAGGTTGAGGAGCACTAGCCTGGCTAATAAAGGTTGAGGAGCACTAGCCTGGCTAATAAAGGTTGAGGAGCTCTAGCCTGGCTAATAAAGGTTGAGGATCTCTAGCCTGGCTAATAAGGTTGAGGACCACTAGCCTGGCTAATAAAGGTTGAGGACCACTAGCCTGGCTAATAAAGGTTGAGGAGTACTAGCCTGGCTAATAAGCCAGACTCAAATCACACTGTCGTGTGGTATTTGAGTCTGGAGATGCTGTGTATGGATCTTGTTTCCCGGGGGGCGGGCCACTCTACCCCTGAGCCACGCCTCCCAAATGTTGTAACCTTGTAAATTCGGTAATGAAGATGTTTAACTATAGTTTAACTCTCGAGAGCGTAACATGAAACCGGTCGCCAACGCTCAGTCATTTTACTGTAGCTGGGGACCACCTGGAAACCGCCTTACTGTAGCTGGGGACCACCTGGGGACCACCTGGGGACCACCTGGAAACCGCCTCAAGGACCACCGGTGGTCTGGGGACCACCTGGAAACCGCCTCAAGGACCACCGGGGGTCTCTGTAGCTGGGGACCACCTGGAAACCGGTGGGCTCCGGACCACTGGTTGAACACCAGCGGTATGTGATATGGAGGAGCAGTAAAAATGCTAAAAGTTGCTAACCCAATGGCAATGAAGAGCATCCATCATCATCTTCTTGTTTCAAACAAAGGGTCAATCAAAGCAGGGCTTTTATAAAGCGTTGCAGAGTAGCATGGACTGATGGACACATCTATGTATTATGAGATGTTTTATGTATTATGATGAGATCTTTAATTCATGGCGTAACCAGTGTTTGGCATTAGAGTGTTTTATTTATCGTTTCACTGCCCGTTTTATGCACTTGTGTTTTCTTTCTCTCAGACCAAGGACCACAACATGGAAATAAGTCCATCCATCCATCCATCTTCAACCGCTTATCCGTAGTCGGGTCGCGGGGGCAACAGCTCCACCAGAGAGCTCCAGACTTCCCTCTCCAGAGCAACATTAGTGACTTCCTCCTGGGGGATCCCGAGACATTCCAAGGCCAGTGAGTCGATGTGTTTCCTCCAACTGCGCCTTGGTCTGCCCCGGGGTCTCCTCCCAGTGGGATGTGCACCGAGGCCTCCCTAGGGAGACGCCCGAGAGGCATCCTAACCAGATGCCCGAACCACCTAAGCCGGCTCCTTTCCAGGCGAAGGAGCAGCGGCTCTACTCCCGAGTCTCTCTCGTGTGTCTCTTCTCACCCCATCTCTAAGGGAGATGCCAGCCACCCGTCGAAGAAAACAAATAGAAATAAGTTACTGACTGTATTGTGTATTTATCCTTGACATGTGAGAAGCATGTAATAACATGTGTTCTTCATTTAACCATAACGTCTAATGAGTAAAATAAAATAAGCTTGAATTTGTCCCCCATTGGATATCATGGATAGCCACGGGCGAAGATGTCCAATAGCGGCCACTCTGGATGTGGGTGTGAGGTCATTGAAGACCAACAGCGGGAGTCAAGTGGGAGTCAATGCGGGCGGTGTAATAATGCAAAGGTCCAAGGTTCAATTCCGCTCTACTCATGGTTCTGTTCCTAGCACCAGTGAGCAAGGCACTGACGTCACATAGAGGACTAATAACTCACCACGACTGAGAGAAAGATACATGCTTTTTACTGTCCTCAGCCTACAGTGCGTACGCATGTACTGTACGCACTGTAGGCTGCTAAGGTGACACTATACCGATACAGTATACACAGTATTAGCTGTGTGTGTGTGTGTGTGTGTGTGTGTGTGTGTGTGTGTGTGTGTGTGTGTGTGTGTGTGTGTGTGTGTGTGCGCTATGCTAATGACATGATAGTGATAAAACTTTAATTATAGCACCTTTCAAAACTGGGTTACAGAGCTTTACAATAGACAACAATGACAAGCAGCAGGAGAGAGAGAGAGAGAGAGAGAGAGAGAGAGAGAGACAGAGAGACAGAGAGACAGAGAGACAGAGAGACAGACAGACAGACAGACAGACAGACAGACAGACAGACAGACAGACAGACAGACAGACAGACAGACAGACAGACAGACAGACAGACAGACAGACAGACAGACAGACAGACAGACAGAGAGAGAGAGAGACAGATATCTGTCATAAACCACTTGTATCCAAGCGTCCCAATTATGGAGGCAAACATTTGGCAAAAAAATAGCAGATCTACAAGCTCACAGTGTGTACTGTTGCAGCACATTGAGAGCTTGTATTCATGCTAGTTTTGTGGGGAGGCAAGAGGAGGAGAAAAGGAGGCGATCATGTACAGAGCCAACTAAGCATATATAACAGGGTTTAGAAAATACTAGAAAATATTTTCACTTGAAATCAAGAGCAGAAACTTGAAGGCAGAGCTCCGTGGAGAGACGGTGGATCTGACGCTATATAAACCATTTAGACCCGAGGACGATTCTACAAATGCCTTCTAAATCCTGACAGTTTTCTGCAAAAAAAAACCCCATGTTTCTATGTCAGCGGTGCTCAAACATTTTCATGTCAAGGACCCCGGAATATATGTAATTGGCCGCCGACCGCCCCCCATCTGAAAATATGTTGTTCCAGGAGACCTCCCAGAAGCAAAGATTTCAGTTACAAATGTTCGCTCTGAAAGAATATATATGCAAAGGTTTGTTCCACATTTTCACGCTTTTTCAAAAATAGCAGATCTACAAGCTCATAGCGCGGCACTCTGTGCTGCGCTACGAGCTTGTAGGTCTGCTATTTTTCAATAGCTAAAGTATAACACAATGCTTAAAACACCCAAAAGGGGTTCCCGCACAGAATGGGATAAACTCACACAAGATAAAACAGCTGTCGACTCGCTGACCCGTGATGTGAAATATATGCAGAGTCTCTCTCGGTGCTCGCTGGCACCGTGCACACGAAATGAAGCGCTGCTCAATGTATTGGTTTGTGAGACACACACACACACACACAGTGTGTCACACACACACACACAAACGGAACCGGGGTCTGTAAAGGCTCATACATAGTCTGGATTTTCGGTGGTTAGGTGACCACCGAACTACAACATGACGTCACAAGCC
>NC_136799.1:4773180-4778180 GCF_951216825.1 Electrona antarctica | reverse complement strand
AAACAGATAGAAGTCATGAAGCAGAGAAACAGATAGAAGTCATGAAGCAAGCAGAGAAACAGATAGAAGTCATGAAGGAAGCAGAGAAACAGATAGAAGTCATGAAGCAGAGAAACAGATAGAAGTCATGAAGGAAGCAGAGAAACAGATAGAAGTCATGAAGCAGAGAAACAGATAGAAGTCATGAAGGAAGCAGAGAAACAGATAGAAGTCATGAAGCAAGCAGAGAAACAGATAGAAGTCATGAAGCAGAGAAACAGATAGAAGTCATGAAGCAGAGAAACAGATAGAAGTCATGAAGCAAGCAGAGAAACAGATAGAAGTCATGAAGCAGAGAAACAGATAGAAGTCATGAAGCAGAGAAACAGATAGAAGTCATGAAGCCAGCAGAGAAACAGATAGAAGTCATGAAGCAAACGGAGAAACAGATAGAAGTCATGAAGCAGAGAAACAGATAGAAGTCATGAAGCAGAGAAACAGATAGAAGTCATGAAGCAGAGAAACAGATAGAAGTCATGAAGCAGAGAAACAGATAGAAGTCATGAAGCAGAGAAACAGATAGAAGTCATGAAGCAGAGAAACAGATAGAAGTCATGAAGCAGAGAAACAGATAGAAGTCATGAAGCAGAGAAACAGATAGAAGTCATGAAGCAAGCAGAGAAACAGATAGAAGTCATGAAGCAAACAGAGAAACAGATAGAAGTCATGAAGCAGAGAAACAGATAGAAGTCATGAAGCAGAGAAACAGATAGAAGTCATGAAGCAGAGAAACAGATAGAAGTCATGAAGCAAGCAGAGAAACAGATAGAAGTCATGAAGCAGAGAAACAGATAGAAGTCATGAAGCAGAGAAACAGATAGAAGTCATGAAGCAAGCAGAGAAACAGATAGAAGTCATGAAGCAAACAGAGAAACAGATAGAAGTCATGAAGCAGAGAAACAGATAGAAGTCATGAAGCAGAGAAACAGATAGAAGTCATGAAGGAAGCAGAGAAACAGATAGAAGTCATGAAGCAGAGAAACAGATAGAAGTCATGAAGCAGAGAAACAGATAGAAGTCATGAAGCAGAGAAACAGATAGAAGTCATGAAGCAGAGAAACAGATAGAAGTCATGAAGCAGAGAAACAGATAGAAGTCATGAAGCAGAGAAACAGATAGAAGTCATGAAGCAGAGAAACAGATAGAAGTCATGAAGCAGAGAAACAGATAGAAGTCATGAAGCAGAGAAACAGATAGAAGTCATGAAGCAGAGAAACAGATAGAAGTCATGAAGCAGAGAAACAGATAGAAGTCATGAAGCAGAGAAACAGATAGAAGTCATGAAGCAGAGAAACAGATAGAAGTCATGAAGCAGAGAAACAGATAGAAGTCATGAAGCAGAGAAACAGATAGAAGTCATGAAGCAGAGAAACAGATAGAAGTCATGAAGCAGAGAAACAGATAGAAGTCATGAAGGAAGCAGAGAAACAGATAGAAGTCATGAAGCAGAGAAACAGAAAGCAGAACTAGGTAGTTGGAAGATAAGAAACCGCTGGGATTTGCTTTAAAAGGAAGACAAAACAATAGAGGTATGTTTGTGTGAATATAGGTCCGGTCTTTGTTTTTTAACTGAGAGGGAATCCTCCAGATGATGCATTTACATTTTAAGCCTGATTTGTCATTGTATGACGGTGTCACAAATTAAGCACATCTATAAGACAATCTCACAGGACGATACAAGCTACTAAAATTATACTGCACCTCTCCTCCATCTCCACTAATCGCTCCCTAACATTTTAGTCTAGTTTATTTGTTGACACTATAGAGCACCGAAGTCTGACGTCAATATCGGTAGAGGGCACAAATCCACAGGTTCATGTACTTTTTATTTGCATTATAATCCCCCTTAGATCGCCTCATATAAGTACTGTGTTTGAAAAATAAACATGTCACCCCGGCCGTTCCACTCATATGGATATGAAGAATCAACTGACTGAGAGAAAACGCTATTGTTACTGCTGCTGAATTAGTTACATTTTGGCTAGAAACAGTCACATATATGAGTGACTGACTGTCATAAACGATACAGAGACACCTCCCTGACAATATAACGATACAGAGACACCTCCCTGACAATAACGCAGAGACAGCTTGTTTATTTTTGGACCACAACGCTTATATGAAACGATTTTAAGATGAGCCCATGTTATTCTCCATAGAGAAATTACTTCCGTGAACCAGGGGAATCTAGGGGACGAGCGAGTGACGTCAGGACTTCGGTGCTCTATTGTCAATATTTGACAATTTCTTTTTAAAGGTAGTAGGCAAACATTTTTTCCAGTTTTACTCGGCAAAATGAACAGTGCGTGACGACACACAACAGTGGTGGCACAACAGTTGGTACTCTGCCACCCAAGCCACCTGCAGCAGCTCCTGTCTGTAAATTACAATAATGATGCATAAATAAGGCATTATTAAGACATTCAGAACGGGAACCCCTTTTGGTGTTTTAAACATTATGTTATGCTTTAGCTGTTGAAAAACAGCAGATCTACAAGCTCATAGCGCGGCACCGAGTGCAGTGCTATGAGCTTGTAGGTCTGCGTTTTTTTGTTTGTTTTTTTTAATCGTGAAAACGTTGGCCGTATATTCTTTCAGAGCGGACGTTTTTAACTCAAATCTTTGCTTCTGGGGGGGTTCCCTGGAATAACATATTTTCAGATGGGGGTCGGTGGCCGATTACATATAATCTTTGGGGTCCTCCTGACATGAAAAAGGTTGAGCACCACCACTGACACAGAAAACATGGGTTTTTCAGAAAAAGAAGACATTTGTAGAATGGTTTCTCAGGTCTAAAAGGGATAAGTCTGAGTGCTTGGACAGCCCCATCAGAACTAACTGGCTCTCATGCTCAATTCATCATACTCTGCCTGCCCTCCCCCAAAAAAAGGCAAGAAAAAATAAAGTCTGCCTGGTCCATCAAAATGTGTCGGCCTCGGCCTCACTCCGTCCGTCAGATGTGGAGTCGTGTTGAAAGGCGTGGGGGGGAAATTAACCCATTTTGGGCGGGAACCCCTTTTGGTGTTAGCATTATGTTATGCTTTAGCTATTGAAAAATAGCAGATCTACAAGCTCGTAGCGCGCCACCGAGTGGCGCGCTACGAGCTTGTAGGTCTGCTATTTTTGAAAAGTCGTGAAAGTGTGGCGCAAATCTTTGAATATATATTTCAGAGCGAACATTTTTAACTAAAATATTGGCTTCTGGGGGGTCCCTGGAACTAAATATTTTGAGATGGGGGTCCGTAGCCCAATAGAGATAATTCTGGGGGTCCTTGACATGAAAAAGGTTGAGCACCACTGACATAGAAACATGGGTTTTTCTCAAAAATGTTAGGATTTAGAAGACTTTTTTTTAATCGACGTCAGTCCAAAATGGGTTAATATGCGCTGAATGTTTCATGAAACATACTCGACTACATATTCTGATTTCTTACTAGAGAGTATACTGGTGGCAGCACACTCGTTTGTAAGGAAGTGTAATATGTCTAATATCAATTAAACGAATACAAGACAGACAGACACATAATAAACAGACAGACAGGCAGACAGACAGACACATAATAAACAGACAGACAGGCAGACAGATAGAGCTATTTACACAATCCTATATATAAACCTTTTATAAACCTTTTATATAGTGCTTTTATCCAAGGTGCTTTACATAGATGGTGCATTACACACACACATGCATACACCTTTACATAGATGGTGCATTACATTCACACATTCACCCATTCACACACACATTTGTACACCTTTACATAGAGTGTGCGTTACATTCACCCATTCACTCACACATGCATACACCTTTACATAGAGTGTGCGTTACATTCACCCATTCACACACACATTCGTACACCTTTACATAGAGTGTGCGTTACATTCACCCATTCACTCACACATTCGTACACCTTTACATAGTGTGCGTTACATTCACCCATTCACTCACACATGCATACACCTTTACATAGATGGTGCATTACATTCCCCCATTCATACACACATTCACACACCTTTACATAGATGGTGCATTACATTCCCCCATTCATACACACATTCACACACCTTTACATAGATGGTGCATTACATTCCCCCATTCATACACACATTCACACACCTTTACATAGATGGTTGCATTACATTCCCCCATTCATACACACATTCACACACCTTTACATAGATGGTGCATTACATTCCCCCATTCATACACACATTCACACACCTTTACATAGATGGTGCATTACATTCACCCATTCATACACACATTCACACACCTTTACATAGATGGTGCATTACATTCCCCCATTCATACACACATTCATACACCTTTACATAGTGTGCGTTACATTCACCCATTCACTCACATTCATACACCTTTACATAGATGGTGCATTACATTCACCCATTCACACACACACATTCACACACCTTTACATAGATTGTGTTTTACATTCACCCATTCACACACACATTCACACACCTTTACATAGATGGTGCATTACATTCACCCATTCACACACACATTCATACACCTTTACATAGATTGTGGATTACATTCACACACACGTTCATACACCTTTACATAGATGGTGCTTTACATTCACCCATTCTGTACTGAAACGGTACCGCGAGGTAGCAGGGATTTTTTTATTGAGCTACTAAAACATGGATCACCTCAATCTGAGCTTCAATTCTGAGAAAAACGCAGCTAGAGATCGACGCTAAAGATGGTCTGGAGTCTCTTGACGGAGGTAAAATATTGAATCACGTCACAACACGGAAGCAAATGTTGCCCAGCGACGGAGACGCCAAGAACCGCTAAATATAATAATATTTGCGATGCTGGATCGCATTATAACACTAAAGGGTCGTAAAAACATAACGACAATGCGATCCGAAGTCGCCCTTAGCAGGAAACGAGTTAACACACTCTACCTCACAAACAGGTTGGACACAAATCA
>NC_136799.1:4701189-4772980 GCF_951216825.1 Electrona antarctica | reverse complement strand
ACACAAATCACATTATATTTGCAGGAATAGAGCTTTAAAAAAAAAGGTACAATACTCCAGGAAAATGTACTTTGTTTTAGTTACCGTCCCACTGGCAGTGTATATGGCACAGAGCCAAGTCATTCCACAGCCTGGAATGAGACAGGATGAGAGTTAAAGGCTGACACAGCATCTTTATTGTTAAGATGAAACGGTTGGACAGAAGACCCGGAGCCACGTTTAACCACATATCACACGGTTGGACAGAAGACCCGGAGCCACGTTTAACCACATATCACAGCAGGTTGGACAGAAGACCCGGAGCCACGTTTAACCACATATCACACGGTTGGACAGAAGACCCGGAGCCACGTTTAACCACATATCACACGGTTGGACAGAAGACCCGGAGCCACGTTTAACCACATATCACACGGTTGGACAGAAGACCCGGAGCCACGTTTAACCACATATCACACGGTTGGACAGAAGACCCGGAGCCACGTTTAACCACATATCACAGCAGATGAAACGGTTGGACAGAAGACCCGGAGCCACGTTTAACCACATATCACAGCAGGTTGGACAGAAGACCCGGAGCCACGTTTAACCACATATCACAGCAGGTTGGACAGAAGACCCGGAGCCACGTTTAACCACATATCACACGGTTGGACAGAAGACCCGGAGCCACGTTTAACCACATATCACAGCAGCGGCTGCCAAAAGCTATAGGAGTGATGCTATAATGTACAGCTTAACGCAGGCAGCAGGAGATGGAAACAAGGTTGGACTGCCTTGAGAGGTCAGCCCTGTTCTCTGATCAGTTACTGCCTTGAGAGGTCAGCCCTGTTCTCTGATCAGTTACTGCCTTGAGAGGTCAGCCCTGTTCTCTGATCAGTTACTGCCTTGAGAGGTCAGCCCTGTTCTCTGATCAGTTACTGCCTTGAGGTCAGCCCTGTTCTCTGGCATGCCACTGTTCTCTGATCAGTTACTGCCTTGAGGTCAGCCCTGTTCTCTGGCATGCCACTGTTCTCTGATCAGTTACTGCCTTGAGGTCAGCCCTGTTCTCTGGCATGCCACTGTTCTCTGATCAGTTACTGCCTTGAGAGGTCAGGCCTGTTCTCTGGCATGCCACTGTTCTCTGATCAGTTACTGCCTTGAGAGGTCAGGCCTGTTCTCTGGCATGCCACTGTTCTCTGATCAGTTACTGCCTTGAGAGGTCAGCCCTGTTCTCTGATCAGTTACTGCCTTGAGAGGTCAGCCCTGTTCTCTGATCAGTTACTGCCTTGAGAGGTCAGCCCTGTTCTCTGGCATGCCACTGTTCTCTGATCAGTTACTGCCTTGAGGTCAGCCCTGTTCTCTGGCATGCCACTGTTCTCTGATCAGTTACTGCCTTGAGAGGTCAGCCCTGTTCTCTGGCATGCCACTGTTCTCTGATCAGTTACTTTAGAACAGAGGGATGGAGATGTGTTTCTACTGGATGCAAATTGTGATCGGCATGATTGGGTGGGAGGAGATGTACTGTATGATGATAAAAGAGCCCCAGTCACTTCACACGGGGTGTGATTTTTGAATATAAATTTCGTAATTGTCTCCACCAGGCCGAAGGCATGGGGAGAGAGTATGTTTTGCACTCCGTCCGTCCGTCCGTGTGTCCGTGTGTCCGTCCGTCCGTGTGTCCGTCTGTGAACAGCTAATCTCCGGCACCGTTAACCTGGTCGATGTCAAATTTTGCACACACACTCCCTGGATGCCAACGATGAACCTCTGCCCCAGAATTTCCAGAACGGCCTGTTATAGCGCCACCAGGAGGCCGCTTTGTGCAAAACAAGTTTTTGGACGGTACACCTACAGCAAATTGGTACACAGTCTCTCTAGAGCCATTCAACGAAACGAGTCTTTCAGATTTCTCAGACTCCATCCAGATTGGCTAAGATTGGCTTTCAAAGTTTGCAGGAGTGCTCAGTTTCAAACAAAATGCTGCAAATCATGGACACATCGTGTGATTTCCGTGAAATTGTGCACGCACATTCCCACTAGGTCGAGGAAGAAATGCCACGTGAACATTTTCAACTCAGCCTCATGGTGGCGCTATAACTTGCCGAAAAGTGTTTTTACCTCTAACTGCACGGATCTGTGGATAACTTTGTATGCCAACTCCCTAGAGGCCAAGGAAAAACCTTTGCCTGGAATTTTTCACATCTGCTCTTTATAGCGCCACCAGGAGGCCGACATATGTAAAACACATTTTCTAATATTACACCTTCAGATTTTATCCAAATTTCACGCAAATCGGTACACATGCTCTTCATAGTCATGTGATCAAGACGCGTTTGTTTGATTTCTCATAATGCACCTTCATTGCCTACGATTGGCTTCTAAACCTTTCAGGAGTAGCCCGCTTTGTACCCGTTTTGTACAAATTGCCACAATTACTCAACGCAGCATCCGATTGCGGTGAAACTGTGCATGCATATTCCCACTAGGCTGAGGAAGAAATGCCACTTGACAGTTTTCAAATCAGCCTCATGGTGGCGCTACAACAGGCCAAGCCGCGTCACACACACACACACACACACACACACACACACACACACACACACACACACACACACACACACACACACACACACACACACACACACACACACACACACACACACACACACACACACACACACACACACACACAAGGGCACTTTTTCTAGTTTATTTTCTTTTTAAGAAAGAAATCATATATTTTCATGTGCCGGTCAGCGACCAAATACATATTATTTTTGGGGATACTTTTGGGGTCTTGCACTCTCAAAATCAAGATCCCCAAAATATGTCATTGACCAGCTTTTAGTGTAAAACAATATGTCATTGACCAGCTTTTAGTGTAAGAAAATATGTCATTGACCAGCTTTTAGTGTAAAAAAAAGCTGGCCAATGACATATTTTGGGGATCTTGATTTTGAGAGTGCAAGACCCAGTCGCTGTACACTTATAGCCATTTCACACACGCACTGTATTCTGGAAGATTTCCAGACTTTAAAACGGAGGGGCTGTAATTGTATTGTGTATGAATGCAACATTCTGTCTCTGTAGGACCGGAGGACATGCTGACCCTCATTCTGTCTCTGTAGGACCGGAGGACATGCTGACCCTCATTCTGTCTCTGTAGGACCGGAGGACATGCTGACCCTCATTCTGTCTCTGTAGGACCGGAGGACATGCTGACCCTCATTCTGTCTCTGTAGGACCGGAGGACATGCTGACCCTCATTCTGTCTCTGTAGGACCGGAGGACATGCTGACCCTCATTCTGTCTCTGTAGGACCGGAGGACATGCTGACCCTCATTCTGTCTCTGTAGGACCGGAGGACATGCTGACCCTTGACTTAAAAGTCCAGGTAATAATAACCATGCTTTTGAGTTGTGCAACCGCTCCTAATCACAGCTTTGTGTGCATGTCCGTTTGAGCGTGGAATGTGTGTATATGTCCGTTTGATATTATTCACCAATCGGACGTATATACTACTGCAGCGGCCTAATTGTAGACAACAAGCGACACCTGCCACTTCCCCACGCAGTGCGCAGCTCGTCTGTACACAGATGAGAAACATATCAATAATTGAAAAGTTTTTTTATGGGAATTAGAATAGAACGTGTAGTCTCTGCCCATAGGGTTCAGCTATCTCCAGACATCATTGAGCCCCAGAGAGGCACACATCTCTTTAACCATAAGAGGGATTCTCTGACAAGTGAGGAGACACTTGTATCCAGCTGTTTGTCCAAATAAATATTATAGTCTCCGCCCAGAATTATCGGAAAATCCCCAATATCCTGTAATCTGTTCTCCAAATCCAGAGAAGGCTAGGTCATCAATATTAGGAGCATATTAACCCATTTAGGCCCGACCTCGAAATTTAAAAAAAAAACTCCAGTTTTCTGAAATAAATATTTTCACGATTTTTCAAAAATAGCAGATCTACAAGCTCATAGCACGCCACCGAGTGGCGCGCTATGAGCTTGTAGATCTGCTATTTTCCAATAGCTAAATTATAACATAAGGTTTAAAACACCAAAATGGGTTCCCGCCCAAAATGGGTATTATCGTCTGACCCTGTATCTCTGCTAAAACGATGACGAGTCTACCTTCTTCATCTGATATTTCTTACATTTAAATTGCACCCGTTTACTAATCAAAATTGCCACTCCTTTACTCCCACTAGAACCCTCACTGAAGAACACGTGACCCACCCAACCTCTACACAGCGTTTCAAACTCTATTTTAGACATACCAGTCTCTTGTAAGAAAAGCACATGGTAATTATTAGACTTCAGACTGCCCATATTATAACCGTCTTGCTTCTGATCCGTTGACATTCCATGTAGACATTCCAATTATCTCCATCCGTAGCCAGTGTTAGTAATGACATTCATGAAGGAAATGCGTGGCTACATTATTAGCTTGTCTGTACACAGAGACCGAAGCTCACTGAGGAGTCGAGTTCACACACTTATTTCTGCTGCTCGGAGAACGGCTCGTTTTGATTAACCCAATTAGGCCTGTCGTCGAAAGTTAAAAAACGACTTCTAAATCCTGACAGTTTTCTGGAAAACCTATGATCAGTGGTGCTCAATATTTCATGTCAAGGACCCCCACATATATCTGTATTTGGCTGCCGACCCCCATCTGAAAATTTGTTGTTCCAGGGACCCCCTCCCCCCCCCAGAAGCAAAGATTTGAGTTAAAAAACGTTCGCTCTGAAAGAATATATATTCAAAGATTTGTGCCACATTTTCACGTTTGTTTTAAAAAATAGCAGACCTACAAGCTCGTAGCGCGGCACTCGGTGCCGCGCTATGAGCTTGTAGATGTGCTATTTTTTCAATAGCTAAAGCATAACATAATGCTTTAAAACACCAAAAAGGGGTTCCCGCCCAGAATGGGTTAAAAGTACGTCGTAGCTAGTCGTCTTCATTAGAGAAGTAGCTGCGAAGCAGAGCGCCCGCAACACTCTAGAATAGATGAACGTCTTTGAGGTGCGCGGCTCGATAATGTAATGGAAATGAGGACAGCAGCCAGTAGCTGCACACACCATGAGTCAATGTCATTAAACACAGCTTTATATTTACCTCTCGTGGACAGAAGCGGGCGCGTTTAGCCCATTTTGGGCGGGAACCCCTTTTGGTGTTAGCATTATGTTATGCTTTAGCTATTGAAAAATAGCTCATAGCGCGTCACCGAGTGGCGCGCTACGAGCTTGTAGGTCTGCTATTTTTGAAAAATCGAAGAACCACTGACTTCTACAAACTGTCAGGATGTAGAAGACATTTTTAGAATCTGAACTCAGGTCAAAATGGGTTAGACCTATCAGGTCCAAGCGCGTCAGGCGTTGCTTCTGGCGTCCATGACAGGTGAATAAAACCATGTGAAAAGGACATTGATTCATTGTGTGCTGCTGGCGAGTTCCTCATTTCCGTTGTCTTTGTTAGGCCGGCTGGGGCCTGGGCCATGGCTCAGTGGTCCAGGCACCTTGGCTGGTAATCCAGTCTGGCAGTGTGCCGCGGGTTCGACTCACGATCCCGACGGCCTTTACTGCATGTCTTCCCCCCCCATCTCTCTCCCCATTTCCTGTCAGCCTACTGTCTGTCCCTCCATACAAAAAATAAAATAAAGGCTGTGTTAGGCCTGCTATGGTATAGGAAAGATGTTTGGTTTGGGTTTTGCGTTGGGCGCCCAAGTTTTAACCTTCCACGGGTTAGTTTGAACCTGCCACACATGTCAGGACATCCACGGGTTAGTTTGAACCTGCCACACATGTCAGGACATCCACGGGTTAGTTTGAACCTGCCACGGGTAAGTTGTAACCAGCCACACATGTCAGGACATCCACGGGTTAGTTTTAACCAGCCACACATGTCAGGACATCCACGGGTTAGTTTGAACCTGCCACACATGTCAGGACATCCAGGGGTTAGTTTTAACCAGCCACACATGTCAGGACATCCACGGGTTAGTTTGAACCAGCCACACATGTCAGGACATCCACGGGTTAGTTTTAACCAGCCACACATGTCAGGACATCCACGGGTTAGTTTTAACCAGCCACACATGTCAGGACATCCACGGGTTAGTTTGAACCTGCCACACATGTCAGGACATCCACGGGTTAGTTTGAACCTGCCACACATGTCAGGACATCCACGGGTTAGTTTGAACCTGCCACACATGTCAGGACATCCACGGGTTAGTTTGAACCTGCCACACATGTCAGGACATCCACGGGTTAGTTTGAACCTGCCACACATGTCAGGACATCCACGGGTTAGTTTGAACCTGCCACACATGTCAGGACATCCACGGGTTAGTTTGAACCTGCCACACATGTCAGGACATCCACGGGTTAGTTTTAACCAGCCACACATGTCAGGACATCCACGGGTTAGTTTGAACCTGCCACGGGTAAGTTGTAACCAGCCATACATGTCGACTGTGTTGTCGGACTAATGCCTAGCCTACGTTTTCCAGGGTTTATATTCTTTAATCCATGTTTTGATCGGATCGCATCAGTAGCTGCCTCTCGTTAGCATAACAGTCAAAGTGTGACAGTGGCCGCGGCCATTTTGAAGAGGCGCGCGCATCCACTTGCACTCTATGTGCTGCTTCCAATGGCCTGTATCTCCAAATCGGCGCAAAGCATGTCGTTTCTGGTGAAAACAAGGTTTTTTCAACGGCCTGTAGGAGGCGCTGTGATACTCGCGGTCGGCTTTTTTCCACCACCGACCGAGAGAACAACAACCGGTCAAGACACCACACACAGCATTTTGTCATTTGTAACATCCGGTGACGGATATATTTGGCTCTTCAAAATAAGGGTTGCGCGCGATAAAACCTTGCCAATGCGTGATAGATAAGATTAATTAATCCTGGCGGTCAAACGGTTAGTATGTCAAACCAACGTAATGCACCTCACCAATTTACCTTCACTCATCTGAAACGGACATTCTCCTGTTGCATGCTATGTGTGAAACAGCGAGCTGAAGCCATTCCCAGGACATTTCCCAGGGTTCAGATGAGAAAGGGGGCTTTATGGTCACGCTCTGCGGGTTAGTCAGGATAAGAAGAACCAAGACAAAGCGCAGCCACAGAGTGCTGCATGTGTGTGGAGAGTGAGTGAGTTTCTCCCGTTGACTTTAATCACAGCTGCAGGGAAAGGTAGCCGAGCAGACTGCTGCTTCTGAGACAGATGGAGGCCATGTTGTGCTTCCTTGAAGCTCCCATCAGGGAGAACCTGAACTCTGTCTGTCTGTCTATCTATCTATCCATCCGTCTGTTAAATGAATGAATGAAATATTTATTCCCGTGTCGTGCCACTTTGGCCCATCCCATATGGGATTATATGATGACACATTTGACAGAATAAATTGAAAACAACTGACATTACAGTCACTCACTCATGGACTAATAAGTCACATACAGTAGACTCCCACACACACCCGTACAGAGTCAGTACACTCCCACACACACCCGTACAGAGTCAATACACTCCCACACACACCCGTACAGAGTCAATACACTCCCACACACACCCGTACAGAGTCAATACACTCCCACACACACCCGCACAGAGTCAATACACTCCCACACACACCCGTACAGAGTCAATACACTCCCACACACACCCGCACAGAGTCAATACACTCCCACACACACCCGCACAGAGTCAATACACTCCCACACACACCCGTACAGAGTCAATACACTCCCACACACACCCGTACAGAGTCAATACACTCCCACACACACCCGTACAGAGTCAATACACTCCCACACACACCCGTACAGAGTCAATACACTCCCACACACACCCGTACAGAGTCAATACACTCCCACACACACCCGTACAGAGTCAATACACTCCCACACACACCCGTACAGAGTCAATACACTCCCACACACACACCCGTACAGAGTCTATACACTCCCACACACACACCCGTACAGAGTCAATACACTCCCACACACACCCGTACAGAGTCAATACACTCCCACACACACCCGTACAGAGTCAATACACTCCCACACACACCCGTACAGAGTCAATACACTCCCACACACACACCCGTACAGAGTCTATACACTCCCACACACACCCGTACAGAGTCAATACACTCCCACACACACCCGTACAGAGTCAATACACTCCCACACACACCCGTACAGAGTCAATACACTCCCACACACACCCGTACAGAGTCTATACACTCCCACACACACCCGTACAGAGTCAATACACTCCCACACACACCCGTACAGAGTCAATACACTCCCACACACACCCGTACAGAGTCAATACACTCCCACACACACCCGTACAGAGTCAATACACTCCCCCACACACCCGTACAGAGTCAATACACTCCCACACACACCCGCACAGAGTCAATACACTCCCCCACACACCCGTACAGAGTCAATACACTCCCACACACACCCGTACAGAGTCAATACACTCCCACACACACCCGTACAGTGTCAATACACTCCCACACACACCCGTACAGAGTCAATACACTCCCACACACACCCGTACAGAGTCAATACACTCCCACACACACCCGTACAGAGTCAATACACTCCCACACACACCCGTACAGAGTCAATACACTCCCACACACACCCGTACAGAGTCAATACACTCCCACACACACCCATACAGAGTCAATACACTCCCACACACACCCGTACAGAGTCAATACACTCCCACACACACCCGTACAGAGTCAATACACTCAGTGTCAATACACTCCCACACACACCCATACAGAGTCAATACACTCCCACACACACCCGTACAGAGTCAATACACTCAGTGTCAATACACTCCCACACACACCCATACAGAGTCAATACACTCCCACACACACCCGTACAGAGTCAATACACTCCCACACACACCCGTACAGAGTCAATACACTCCCACACACACCCGTACAGAGTCAATACACTCCCACACACACCCGTACAGAGTCAATACACTCCCACACACACCCGTACAGAGTCAATACACTCCCACACACACCCGTACAGAGTCAATACACTCCCACACACACCCGTACAGAGTCAATACACTCCCACACACACCCGCACAGAGTCAATACACTCCCACACACACCCGTACAGTGTCACACAAGATGCATGAAAAACAGCAGATCCACCCGCTGGAAACATGGCGCCGAGCGACCGATGAAAACACAGCAAGAGGGAAATGTGTGTGTGTGTGTCTGTGTTTCTGTTTCTGAGATAGGATCCAGAAGGAAGCACGGCACATCTCCAGAGATTCCACAGGCGCTGGACAGATCGTATAATGAAAAGGGAAGGATGTCCTTATGCTGTGTCCTCAGTATTTTGTACTGTAATTGCAGTACCTATATACTATGTTGTTGCTATTATATCATGGTTTCCTCTTGTAGGCAGTATTTTTTTATTATTGTCTCCACCAGGCCGAAGGCATGGGGAGAGAGTATGTTTTGCACTCCGTCCGTGTGTGTGTGTGTGTGTGTGTGTGTGTGTGTGTCCGTCCGTCCGTCTGTTACCAGCTAATCTCCGGCACTGTTAACCTGGTCGATGCCAAATTTCTCACACACACTCCCTGGATGCCAACGATGAACCTCTGCCCCAAATTTTCCAGAACGGCCTGTTATAGCGCCACCAGGAGGCCTACTTTTGAAAAACACGTTTTTTAATATTACTCCTCCAGATTCTGTCCAAACAAATCGTAAATCGTTACACACTATCTCTATAATCATGTGTTCAAGGCGGATCTGTCCGATATTTCATATTCCATTCTTATTGGCTAACATTGGCTTTCAAATTTTGCAGGATTGGCCCGTTTTGAACAAAAAACCCTCAAATCATGAACGCAGCATGCAATTTACGTGAAATCTTTCACAGACTTTCCTACTAGGCTGAGGAACATATCCCACTCTTTTCACATTGGCCTGTTATAGCGCCACCAACAGGTGGATTTTTGCAACACATTTTTGGAACAAAATGCCTCAAATCATCCAATTGCCATGCGTAAGAGAAATGGCACCCTTTTCACATTGGCCTATTATAGCGCCACCAGGAGGCCACAACCTGACCTGCCCTGGTGGAGACCTGTGCCCCGAGGGGCACTTTATCTAGTTTGCAATGTTTTTACTGGTTTGCAGCTTATTACTCATTTTGTCTGCACCTCTATGCTTTCCTATTCTACTTGGGATCTAAAGAGTTGGTCCTAGTGCCACTAGTATGTTTATGCTAATTCCAGCCATAACCTTTCAGATGCGGTGGGTGTGTATTGCTTGATTTCCCTCATTGCAATAGAGCTTGTTCCTTGGTGACCTGGAGCAGAGAAACACTGTGTTTCTGTTTCTGACACCGCCTGCACACCACTCCAGTGGCCGGCTGATGACTGCTCCAGGGAAATGATGGATTCAAAACCAAACAATAAGTTGACTGAGGAAAATGGAGATCGGGAGTCGAACCCGCGGCACACTGCCAGACTGGATTACCAGCCAAGGTGCCTGGACCGCTGAGCGGTCTCAAATATTTGCTTCTGGAGGGGGGGTCCCTGGAACATATTGTCAGATGGGGGTCGGCGGCCAATTACATATAATTCTGGGGCTCCTTGACATGAATTAGTTTGAGAACAACTGATATAGAAACATAAGTTTTTCTGAAAACATTTGTAGTAATCTGGTATCAGTTGGAAATGGGTTAACCACTTCCTGTAGCAAACCAAACATGACTTACAGCAGCATGTACTTGGACCACTTTTATCCGTCTCTACACAAAAGCTCTTCACCAAAAAACAGCCGATCTACAAGCTCACAGCGCGTCGTAATGCGTCACGTTGTGAGCTTGTCGATCGGCAGTTTTTGTCCAACGTTCTCCCCAGGACAAGGATGCTCAGATTGCAGTGGTTAACCCTTTAATGCCATACTGTACTCTGCAGAGACTACACACCGCCGTACGAGGGTTATTTCCCAAACGCGCGAGTCAGGCTTTTCTGTTGAAAATCTCATCAGCAAAGGATCGGGATCGTTAATCTTTATTTGTTATCGACGCCATTCTCCAGAGCGCGAGTGGATCGTTAATTTTTATTGGTATTGATACCATTCTCGAGACTGCTTAACCCACCTGGGACTGAGATCAGATTCTAAAAATGTCTTCTACATCTTAACAGTTTTCTGAAAAAGCTATGTTTCTATGTCAGTCGTTCTTCGATTTAAAAAAAATGGCCTACAAGCCTACAAGCTCATGGTCTACAAGCCTACAGACCTACAAGCTCGTAGCGCGCCACGTGGGTGGCGCGCTACGAGCTTGTAGATCTGCTATTTTTCAATAGCCAAAAGGGGTTCCCGCCCAAAATGGGTTAACCCATTCTGGGCGAGAACCCCTGTTTTTTTAAGTATTATGTTACTATGAGCTTGAGCTTGTAAAATCGTGAAAATGTGGCGCAAATCTTTGAATATATATTCTTTCAGAGCGTTTTGAACTGGAACAACATATTTTCAGATGGGGGTCGGCGGCCAAATACAGATAATTCTAGTGGTCCTTGACATGAACACAGAAACATGGGTTTTTCAGAAAACTGTCAGGATTTAGAAGATTTTTGTAGACTCGTCCTCAGGTCTAAATGGGTTAACCCATCCAGGACCGAGACCAGATTCTACAAAAATGTGTTCTGAATCATGACAACCTGTTTCTATAGCAGTGGTTTTCAAACTATTTCATGTCAAGGACACCAAAAAAATATCTGTAATTGGCTGCGGACCCCCATGTCAAAATAAGTTGTTCCAGGGACCTCCCCCAGAAGCAAAGATTTGAGTTAAAAAACATTCGCTCTGAAAAAATATATATTCAAAGATTTGCGCCACATTTTCACAAAAATAGCAGATCTACAAGCTCGTAGCGCTATGAGCTTGTAGATCTGCTATTTTTCAATAGCTAAAGTATAACATAATGCTTAAAACACCAAAAGGGTTCCGGTCCTGAATGGATTAACGACCCGAGTCTTTGTTGATACCACCATCGATAGACTTCCATGATTCACTGGGAAGACGAGACGATATCTTTTTTCCATTTATTTTATTCCTCAACTGTGAGACCGTGACTTGACATCTGACATTTTTCCTACCCTTTTTCCACGTTTAATTGGGTACAAATAATTATGCTGAATGTTGAAGATTTTTAAGCATCAATAAGTATTTGAATTTTCAAACTGAAGTTTTGGTTCACGTCCGTATCGTACCGTACAGTACCGCACCGTACAGTACCGTACCGTACAGTACCGCACCGTACAGTATCGTACCGCACCGTACCGTACCGCACCATACCGTACCGTCACTTGAACCGTGTCCGTCAGGTGGAAACGTGAAATGTCCAAAACGGTTACGTTTCAGGATTCAAAACTTCTACGAGCTTCTGTGTGACGCAGTAGTATGGTAGGGCGTTAACTAGAGTTGTTCCGATACCGGTATCGGGTACTCGGGCCGATACCACCCTCAAGTACTCGGTACTCGGAACCGGCCCCGATACTCTGACCCGAGTACCAAAACATGCAGTTGACACTATAGGCTGAACGAATGCAACGGGAGCAAGTCTGACCCAACACTGCAGCAGATCCAACACGTGTTGCAGTCAAACTGAAAATAAAAAGGTATCGGGACAACTAAACCCCTTATCACTAAACTACTGTACTTTGGTATCGGGACAACTAAACCCCTTATCACTAAACTACTGAAGGTATCAGGACAACTAAACCCCTTATCACTAAACTACTGTACTTTGGGTTAGGGTTAAATGTATCGGGACAACTAAACCCCTTATCACTAAACTACTGTACTTTAAGGTATCGGGACAACTAAACCCCTTATCACTAAACTACTGTACTTTAAGGTATCAGGACAACTAAACCCCTTATCACTAAACTACTGAAGGTATCGGGACAACTAAACCCCTTATCACTAAACTACTGTACTTTAAGGTATCGGGACAACTAAACCCCTTATCACTAAACTACTGTACTTTGCCTTTTTTTGCCAGATTTTGCGGTGGAAACAGTTAACCCATTTTGACCTGAGATCAGATTCTAAAAATGTCTTCTACATCCTGACAGTTTTCTGAAAAAGCTATGTTTCTATGTCAGTCGTTCTTTTTTCTATTTTAAAAAATAGCAGACCTACAAGCTCATAGCGCGCCACAGAGTGGCGCGCTATGAGCTTGTAGATCTGCTATTTTTCTTTTCTTTTTAAAATCTTTTTATTCAGGTTTTTGTAACAGTAGCCCAGGTGCAAGTATTAAACAGACATAAAATATAAAAATAAAACTCAATACCCTATCCCACCCTCCCCCCACCCACAATCCCAAGGATAGTCGGAAAAACAGTCTGGAGGAAATAAAATAAATATATCTATATACACATATACACAAAAATACATGCATACATACAAGCTACATAAAAATAAAAGATAATAAAAAGCAGATTTTTCATATCAGATCAGATGTTGTTTCTGTTGTGGTTTGGCGTTGGCCGAGGCATAGGCACGGCACACTATGCAGTGTGTGTGTTGTGGTAGAATGTCATAAACAGGCCCCAGGTCTTGTAAAACTTTTTCTCAGAGCCGGCAATTGAAAACCTTAACATCTCCAACTCGAGACAGGACATTATATGACGGAGCATGGGCGGGGCAGATCTGCTATTTTTCAATAGCTAAAGCATATCATAATGCTAACACCAAAAGGGGTTCCCGCCCCAGAATGGGTTAAGCAACCAGGTCTATGGAAACAAGCCCAAAAGAAGCGGCAATAGCACGCACGCACGCACGCACGCACAGTAATGTAGCTATTTGAAAATACCCGATTTACAAGCTCACAATGCCCAGACAATGTAATCTTGATTTATTTTTTGGGAATACGACTATACATTTGACACATTTTGTCCGTGGACAGAAACATAGACATAAAACTGTAGCTATTCTTTGGGCATGAAAGCCCAAAGAAGCAACTAACACCACACCTCAGAAACTAACGTCAGAAACAAGCCCCCAGAGAACTGCCTCAACAGAAACATGCCCCCAAAGAACCGCCTCAACAGAAACATGCCCCCAAAGAACCGCCTCAACAGAAACATGCCCCCAAAGAACCGCCTCAACAGAAACATGCCCCCAAAGAACCGCCTCAACAGAAACAAGCCCCCGATGAACCGCCACAACAGAAACAAGCCCCCAGAGAACCGCCTCAACAGAAACAAGCCCCCAGAGAACCGCCTCAACAGAAACAAGCCCCCAAAGAACCGCCTCAACAGAAACAAGCCCCCAGAGAACCGCCTCAACAGAAACAAGCCCCCAAAGAACCGCCTCAACAGAAACAAGCCCCCGATGAACCGCCACAACAGAAACAAGCCTCCGATGAACCGCCTCAACAGAAACAAGCCCCCGATGAACCGCCACAACAGAAACAAGCCTCCGATGAACCGCCTCAACAGAAACAAGCCCCCGATGAACCGCCTCAACAGAAACAAGCCCCCAAAGAACCGCCTCAACAGAAACAAGCCCCCAAAGAACCGCCTCAACAGAAACAAGCCCCCGATGAACCGCCACAACAGAAACAAGCCCCCAAAGAACCGCCTCAACAGAAACAAGCCCCCAAAGAACCGCCTCAACAGAAACAAGCCCCCAAAGAACCGCCTCAACAGAAACAAGCCCCCGATGAACCGCCACAACAGAAACAAGCCCCCAAAGAACCGCCTCTACAGAAACAAGCCCCCAAAGAACCGCCTCAACAGAAACAAGCCCCTGATGAACCGCCACAACAGAAACAAGCCCCCGATGAACCGCCACAACAGAAACAAGCCCCCGATGAACCGCCTCAACAGAAACAAGCCCCCAAAGAACCGCCTCAACAGAAACAAGCCCCCGATGAACCGCCACAACAGAAACAAGCCCCCGATGAACCGCCTCAACAGAAACAAGCCCCCGATGAACCGCCACAACAGAAACAAGCCCCCGATGAACCGCCACAACAGAAACAAGCCCCCGATGAACCGCCACAACAGAAACAAGCCCCCGATGAACCGCCTCAACAGAAACAAGCCCCCAAAGAACCGCCTCAACAGAAACAAGCCCCCGATGAACCGCCACAACAGAAACAAGCCCCCGATGAACCGCCTCAACAGAAACAAGCCCCCGATGAACCGCCACAACAGAAACAAGCCCCCGATGAACCGCCACAACAGAAACAAGCCCCTGATGAACCGCCTCAACAGAAACAAGCCCCCGATGAACCGCCACAACAGAAACAAGCCCCCGATGAACCGCCACAACAGAAACAAGCCCCCGATGAACCGCCACAACAGAAACAAGCCCCCGATGAACCGCCACAACAGAAACAAGCCCCCGATGAACCGCCTCAACAGAAACAAGCCCCCGATGAACCGCCTCAACAGAAACAAGCCCCCGATGAACCGCCACAACAGAAACAAGCCCCCGATGAACCGCCACAACAGAAACAAGCCCCCGATGAACCGCCTCAACAGAAACAAGCCCCCAAAGAACCGCCTCAACAGAAACAAGCCCCCGATGAACCGCCTCAACAGAAACAAGCCCCCAAAGAACCGCCTCAACAGAAACAAGCCCCCGATGAACCGCCTCAACAGAAACAAGCCCCCAAAGAACCGCCTCAACAGAAACAAGCCCCCGATGAACCGCCACAACAGAAACAAGCCCCCGATGAACCGCCTCAACAGAAACAAGCCCCCGATGAACCGCCTCAACAGAAACAAGCCCCCGATGAACCGCCACAACAGAAACAAGCCCCCAAAGAACCGCCTCAACAGAAACAAGCCCCCGATGAACCGCCTCAACAGAAACAAGCCCCCAAAGAACCGCCTCAACAGAAACAAGCCCCCGATGAACCGCCACAACAGAAACAAGCCCCCGATGAACCGCCACAACAGAAACAAGCCCCCAAAGAACCGCCTCAACAGAAACAAGCCCCCGATGAACCGCCACAACAGAAACAAGCCCCCAAAGAACCGCCTCAACAGAAACAAGCCCCCGATGAACCGCCTCAACAGAAACAAGCCCCCAAAGAACCGCCTCAACAGAAACAAGCCCCCAAAGAACCGCCTCAACAGAAACAAGCCCCCGATGAACCGCCTCAACAGAAACAAGCCCCCAAAGAACCGCCTCAACAGAAACAAGCCCCCAAAGAACCGCCTCAACAGAAACAAGCCCCCAAAGAACCGCCTCAACAGAAACAAGCCCCCAAAGAACCGCCTCAACAGAAACAAGCCCCCGATGAACCGCCTCAACAGAAACAAGCCCCCAAAGAACCGCCTCAACAGAAACAAGCCCCCAAAGAACCGCCTCAACAGAAACAAGCCCCCAAAGAACCGCCTCAACAGAAACAAGCCCCCAAAGAACCGCCTCAACAGAAACAAGCCCCCGATGAACCGCCTCAACAGAAACAAGCCCCCGATGAACCGCCACAACAGAAACAAGCCCCCGATGAACCGCCACAACAGAAACAAGCCCCCGATGAACCGCCTCAACAGAAACAAGCCCCCGATGAACCGCCTCAACAGAAACAAGCCCCCGATGAACCGCCACAACAGAAACAAGCCCCCGATGAACCGCCACAACAGAAACAAGCCCCCGATGAACCGCCTCAACAGAAACAAGCCCCCAAAGAACCGCCTCAACAGAAACAAGCCCCCGATGAACCGCCTCAACAGAAACAAGCCCCCAAAGAACCGCCTCAACAGAAACAAGCCCCCGATGAACCGCCTCAACAGAAACAAGCCCCCAAAGAACCGCCTCAACAGAAACAAGCCCCCGATGAACCGCCACAACAGAAACAAGCCCCCGATGAACCGCCTCAACAGAAACAAGCCCCCGATGAACCGCCTCAACAGAAACAAGCCCCCGATGAACCGCCACAACAGAAACAAGCCCCCAAAGAACCGCCTCAACAGAAACAAGCCCCCGATGAACCGCCTCAACAGAAACAAGCCCCCAAAGAACCGCCTCAACAGAAACAAGCCCCCGATGAACCGCCACAACAGAAACAAGCCCCCGATGAACCGCCTCAACAGAAACAAGCCCCTGATGAACCGCCTCAACAGAAACAAGCCCCCGATGAACCGCCTCAACAGAAACAAGCCCCCGATGAACCGCCACAACAGGAACAAGCCCCCGATGAACCGCCACAACAGAAACAAGCCCCCGATGAACCGCCTCAACAGAAACAAGCCCCCGATGAACCGCCTCAACAGAAACAAGCCCCCGATGAACCGCCTCAACAGAAACAAGCCCCCGATGAACCGCCTCAACAGGAACAAGCCCCCGATGAACCGCCACAACAGAAACAAGCCCCCGATGAACCGCCTCAACAGAAACAAGCCCCCGATGAACCGCCACAACAGAAACAAGCCCCCGATGAACCGCCTCAACAGAAACAAGCCCCCGATGAACCGCCACAACAGAAACAAGCCCCCGATGAACCGCCTCAACAGAAACAAGCCCCCGATGAACCGCCTCAACAGAAACAAGCCCCCGATGAACCGCCTCAACAGAAACAAGCCCCCGATGAACCGCCACAACAGAAGAACTAAGTGCCAAAGTCGGCTATAATAAGCAGACTTGGCAACACTGGTTTCATTGTCTGAATGCCGGACGCCACAGTGCACTAGGACACCGCGTGCGTGCGTGCGTGCGTGCGTGCGTGCGTGCGTGCGTGCGTGCGTGTGTGCATGTGTGCGTGTGTGTGTGTGTGTGTGCACGTGCCTGGCACAGTGTGAAAGGTGCATGTCTGTCTGTGTTGTTTGGCTGGGAGGCGTCCATATTTAGCAGCTATTTAGAACAAGTGTCATTTCAAAGTCAGCGGCGCCGACAGCCAATCGGTTCGCTCCGCTCACAGACAGACGCCCTCGGGGCCCAATGGCAACGCTCGGCTGGGGTCACGGAGGAGTGGCAGCATCTGGACAATTAGCATAGTTTTGCCAATAGGCAACCAGGCCATTCCCCCCTGTGTGTGTGTGTGTGTGTGTGTGTGTGTGTGTGTGTGTGTGTGTGTGTGTGTGTGTGTGTGTGTGTGTGTGTGTGTGTGTGTGTGTGTGTGTGTGTGTGTGTGTGTGTGTACATGTCTGAGGACAAATTTCCTCGTCCTCACAACAGAATTGGTCTAACCCATTTAGAACTGAGACCAGATTATACAAAATGTTTTCTAAATCATGACAGTTTTCTGAAAAACCGTGGTTTCTATGTCACCGATTTTCAAACAATTTCATGTCAAGGAGCCCAAAGATTATATGTAATTGGCTGCCGACCCCCATCTTAAAATATGTTGTTCCACCCTGGAAGATTTGAGTTAAAAAAAAAAACGTTCGCTCTGAAAGAATATATATCCAAAGATCTGCACCACATTTTCATGATTTTTCAAAAATAGATCTATAAGCTTGTAGCGCGGATCTGCAATTTTTCAATAACTAAAGTATAACATAATGCTTAAAACACCAAAAGGGGTTGGATGGTCTAAAGATGCAGACTAGAGTTCAGTTAGGATTAGGCGTTTAGGGGTTAGGGGTTAGGGTTGGGAGTTACACCTGAATTATAATTAGTGTCATGCTTTGCCTCAGTGTCTCACGTAGAAACTAGCAGCTGGTACAACGAGCCTATGGATCCGCTGTTTCAGAGCACGACACTGGTGAGCAACTAGAACTTTCGGGGTTACGGTAAAAACAAAAGAAAATAAATAAAAACAATATTAAAAATGGCATTTATAAAACTGGTGTCCTAAAATGAAAAATAGCATACAAACATGTGCGTGCGTGCGTGCGTGAGGGGTAGGGGGGTGTCTAAGTAAGAGGAGTAACTAGTGCGCATAATCAATCACTTCCGTCATGTTTGACCCGTCGTGCTAGACCAGGGGTTCTCAACCCGTGGGTCGCGACCCCTCGGGGGGTCGCCAAATTATTTTAGGGGGTCCCCAAATTATTTTCAAAAAATATATATATATATATATTTTCACGATTTTTCAAAAATAGCAGACCTACAAGCTCTTAGCGCGCCACTCGGTGGCGCGCTACGAGCTTGTAGATCTGCTATTTTTCAATAGCTAAATTATAACATAATGCTTAAAACACCAAAAGGGGTTCCCGCCCAAAATGGTTTAAGGTTATTGTAGCAGTCAATTTATATTGAGGGTCGGGAGGGGGCGGGGCGGGGGTCCCGAGACATTGCCAAAGCATTTCCAGGGGTCCCCGGCCAAAAACGTTAAGAACCCCCGTGCTAGGCGAACGCAGTGAGGTTCCGTCATGTTTGACACGTCGTGCTAGACGCAGTGAGGTTCCGTCATGTTTGACACGTCGTGCTAGACGAACGCAGTGAGGTTCCGTCATGATTGACACGTCGTGCTAGACGAACGCAGTGAGGTTCCGTCATATTTGACACGTCGTGCTAGACGAACGCAGTGAGGTTCCGTCATGTTTGACACGTTGTGCTAGACGAACGCAGTGAGGTTCCGTCATGTTTGACACGTCGTGCTAGACGAACGCAGTGAGGTTCCGTCATATGACACGTCGTGCTAGACGAACGCAGTGAGGTTCCGTCATGTTTGACACGTCGTGCTAGACGAACGCAGTGAGGTTCCGTCATATTTGACACGTCGTGCTAGACGAACGCAGTGAGGTTCCGTCATGTTTGACACGTCGTGCTAGACGAACGCAGTGAGGTTCCGTCATGATTGACACGTTGTGCTAGACGAACGCAGTGAGGTTCCGTCATGATTGACACGTCGTGCTAGACGAACGCAGTGAGGTTCCGTCATGATTGACACGTCGTGCTAGACGAACGCAGTGAGGTTCCGTCATGTTTGACACGTCGTGCTAGACGAACGCAGTGAGGTTCCGTCATGTTTGACACGTCGTGCTAGACCAACGCAGTGAGGTTCCGTCCTGTTTGACACGTCGTGCTAGACCAACGCAGTGAGGTTCCGTCATGTTTGACACGTCGTGCTAGACGAACGCAGTGAGGTTCCGTCATGTTTGACACGTCGTGCTAGACGAACGCAGTGAGGTTCCGTCATGTTTGACACGTCGTGCTAGACGAACGCAGTGAGGTTCCGTCATGTTTGACATGTGTCAGACAAACGCAGTGAGGTTCCGTCATGTTTGACATGTGTCAGACAAACGCAGTGAGGTTCCGTCATGATTGACACGTCGTGCTAGACGAACGCAGTGAGGTTCCGTCATGATTGACATGTGTCAGACAAACGCAGTGAGGTTCCGTCATGATTGACATGTGTCAGACAAACGCAGTGAGGTTCCGTCATGTTTGACCCGTCGTGCTAGACGAACGCAGTGAGGTTCCGTCATGTTTGACATGTCGTGCTAGACGAACGCAGTGAGGTTCCGTCATGTTTGACATGTGTCAGACAAACGCAGTGAGGTTCCGTCATGATTGACATGTGTCAGACAAACGCAGTGAGGTTCCGTCATGTTTGACACGTCGTGCTAGACACAGTGAGGTTCCGTCATGTTTGACACGTCGTGCTAGGCGAACGCAGTGAGGTTCCGTTATGTTTGACACGTCGTGCTAGACGAACGCAGTGAGGTTCCGTCATGTTTGACACGTCGTGCTAGACGAACGCAGTGAGGTTCCGTCATGTTTGACACGTCGTGCTAGACGAACGCAGTGAGGTTCCGTCATGTTTGACACGTCGTGCTAGACGAACGCAGTGAGGTTCCGTCATGTTTGACACGTCGTGCTAGACGAACGCAGTGAGGTTCCGTCATGTTTGACACGTCGTGCTAGACGAACGCAGTGAGGTTCCGTCATGTTTGACACGTCGTGCTAGACGAACGCAGTGAGGTTCTGTCATGTTTGACACGTCGTGCTAGACGAACGCAGTGAGGTTCCGTCATGTTTGACACGTCGTGCTAGACGAACGCAGTGAGGTTCAGTCATGTTTGACATGTGTCAGACGAACGCAGTGAGGTTCCGTCATGTTTGACATGTGTCAGACAAACGCAGTGAGGTTCCGTCATGTTTGACATGTCGTGCTAGACGAACGCAGTGAGGTTCCGTCATGTTTGACATGTGTCAGACAAACGCAGTGAGGTTCCGTCATGATTGACATGTGTCAGACAAACGCAGTGAGGTTCCGTCATGATTGACATGTGTCAGGCAAACGCAGTGAGGTTCCGTCATGATTGACATGTGTCAGACAAACGCAGTGAGGTTCCGTCATGATTGACATGTGTCAGACAAACGCAGTGAGGTTCCGTCATGATTGACATGTGTCAGACAAACGCAGTGAGGTTCCGTCATGATTGACATGTGTCAGGCAAACGCAGTGAGGTTCCGTCATGATTGACATGTGTCAGACAAACGCAGTGAGGTTCCGTCATGATTGACATGTGTCAGACAAACGCAGTGAGGTTCCGTCATGATTGACACATGTCAGACAAACGCAGAGGTTGCTCAATACAACAGCTCCAGACTTCCCTCTCCAGAGCAACATTATAGTGACTTCCTCCTGGGGGATCCCGAGGCGTTCTAAGGCCAGTGAGTCGATGTAATCCCTCCATCTGCGCCTTGGTCTGCCCCCCGGGGTCTCCTCCCAGTGGGACGTGCATCGAGGACCTCCCTAGGGAGACGCCCCGAGAGGCATCCTATAACCAGATGCCCGAACCACCTAAGCTGGCTCCTTTCCAGGCAAAGGAGCAGCGGCTCTACTCCGAGTCTCTCTCGTGTGACTGAACTTCTCACCCCATCTCTAAGGGAGATGCCAGCCACCCATCAGAGAAAACACATTTCGGCCGCTTGTATTCGCGACCTTATTCTTGCGGTCATGACCCACACTTCATGACCATATAAGGTGAGAGTAGGAACGAAGATTGCTCGGTAGACAGAGAGCTTTGCCTTCTGGCTCAACTCTATTTGTCACAACAGTGAGCGGTACAGCGACTGCAATACCGCCCCCTGCCGCTCCGATTCTCCGGCTGATCTCCTTCTCCGTCCTCCCCTCACTCGTGAACAAGACCCTGAGATACTTAAACTCCTCCTCGTTTATCCATATCTAAAATGGTTCATGTTTTTTGGGGGGTTAAATAACTTACACGTACAGGAGTGTGGTGCAAGAAACATAACCGATCTACAAGCTCACAACGTGTCGCTTGTGCTGCTTTGCCATCTTTCAAATGTTATGAAATGTAAGTATTAACAACGAAGATAAACAGCAACGTAGCCTCGAGGTGCAACAGTAAATTGAACTAATCGATCTAATCGGTTATGAACAATTATCAACAATAACTTCAACTTCTTTCCGTCAACACTTTCACAGAATCACGGGTTTCTGCTGTGGATATTTTGGTGCCCCTGAGTCAACACCTCTTGGAACATTTCAGTTCAACAATAAAACTAATAACAACAATAAGGTCTGCACACTGTATCAGCTCCACTTGTTTATTTGCTATTCAAAGTTTCCATCACAACAGTGTTCTCCTTCAGTAAATATCTCTAGTTTGACAGACAGACAGCTATGTGGTCATGTGATGTCATAGGCCCAGAGCCAATCATAGAGTGAAGACGTGCGTTATTTCATTGGCATGTTAAGTTGAATGAACAGATTATCATTTATTGTGTTACCCAAGGTCTTAAAGTAATGAAAAGCGTGTGCATATTATCGCTGGCTGCCGGGCGGAAATATGTGTCTAGTCTAAAAAACGGTTACTTGTCAAGAAATGGGGGGGGGGGTTAGAGAACTGTGTGTGCCACAGGATCCAATGTAGTTATTATTTAATCACAAGACTTTTCAGTTAATACTTTGAGTTGGTTAAATATTTATAAAACCCAAACAGAGGCTTATAGCCACTTATCCCATTCTGGGCGGGAACCCCTTCTGGTGGTTCTGTTGTAGGCCTTCAGTATATATGACACTCTGTACAGTCACTCTGTTGTAGGCCTTCAGTATATATGACACTCTGTACAGTCACTCTGTTGTAGGCCTTCAGTATATATGACACTGTACAGTCACTCTGTTGTAGGCCTTCAGTATATATGACACTCTGTACAGTCACTCTGTTGTAGGCCTTCAGTATATATGACACTCTGTACAGTCACTCTGTTGTAGGCCTTCAGTATATATGACACTCTGTACAGTCACTCTGTTGTAGGCCTTCAGTATATATGACACTCTGTACAGTCACTCTGTTGTAGGCCTTCAGTATATATGACACTCTGTACAGTCACTCTGTTGTAGGCCTTCAGTATATATGACACTCTGTACAGTATTCGAAAAATATGATTTTTTTTTATGCTTTCAGGATTTAGAAGGCGTTTTTTTTTTTTTATAAATCGGCCTCAGTCCAAAATGGGTTAAACTGAAAAACAGCAAATCTTCAGATCTGTAGATCTGCCATATTTGCTAGGCTATACTTTTACGCTGTTTCACAAAAAACTAGGGCATTCGTTAACATTTTATATATATATATATATATATATATATATATATATATATATATATATATATAATATATCCAACATTTAAATATGGAGGTTTCTGCCCGACAGCCCAAGCTGAAGTCGTAGCAGTTTTGTAGAGAAATAAAAACATGTGCCGTACGTAGGTCGTACATCAGCGTAAACACCATGCAGTCATAATGTCAAGATGCAGCACACTCACGACTTTCTTAACAAACAAACAATACACACATACATACACACTCTTATTATATGCATAAAACATTGTGTTTTCTATGATTGTACTTCATCATCATCATCATTTTTCGACCGCGGACGAGATCATGGATTCCACGATGCCACGCCAGATTTCCCGGTCCTTCATTGCCATCCCCAGTTCCTGCTTACTGATGCCTGTGTCCCTATAGAGATGACATCAGGGAACGACAGTTTTCTACCTCTGGTCTGCTTTGAGGCAGGACTCCAGAGAAGAAGGGAAGATATAACCTCATTGTCAGCTCTGTAGCAGTGGCCGGCAAACTGTGTTCTTCTAGCCTGGATCCAGCCCAAAGACCCCGCCCACTCTCTGAGTGGACTGAGTCTCTTGGTCTGGTGTTGCACTGTGAACCTATAATTTCTTCGGTACAAAAATGTATTATCCAATGAGAATCGGTGGTGGGGGTGGGTCTAACGAACAACCAATCAGCGCCGAGTCCCGTTTTCAGCGTCATCACGCAGCGCAACACACAGAGGAAGGAGGGAAAAACAACACCAATGGCTACTGGTTGAGGGAAATTCTAATCCCCTCCCCCTTGAAATCGCTCAGACAGGAGACAATGTCAGACTGAAGCTTCAAGAAAGCTACAGTCTGATAATCAGGCTAGTGTTCTTCTGGATCGGACTAGTGAAGAAACACGGGGAAGGTTGCCGTATATTAGATCAGTCGACGGGTGGCTCTTCCAAGAGAGATTTTGCGCTCTCATTAGAAGGCGGGTGTAAGTGGCATCCAACCTACTTCATAACGTACTTCATAATGTACAGCGAACCGCTTCCGTTCCACTTTGTTAGTATAGACTACTTAATAGCTGTCCGCTCAAAACTAAATAATGTCCTCAGAATGCAGCTTGGCATTTTATTTGATAACTACGTCTATGACAAATCTCAGCCCAGCTGGGCTTCTGAGTTTTATCTTTCCCTCTGACAACGGCAGTACTCTCTCTCTCTGTGTGTGTGTGTGTGTGTGTGTGTGTGTGTGTGTGTGTGTGTGTGTGTGTGTGTGTGTGTGTGTGTGTGTGTGTGTGTGTGTGTGTACATCATTAGCCCTAACGAGTGGACACCCCATTAGCTAAAGACCTGCAGGTGTGTCCCGTGTCATTACCTATCAATCAGTTGCCTTCACAACCTGTTAAGACAAGCCATCATGATGCTGTCTAGTCCACCACCGTGCTGCATTGGATTGCTGTGTACCAAAATATTAAATATCACCATACTTGGGAGGTCCAGTGCGTGCGTGCGAGCTTGCACGTGTGCTGCTTGCGCACGTGCGTGCATGTGTGGAACTCGTTCCTCAGAAATAAATTGTGTCAAGTTTTTTTAACTGATTAAAATGTAACCAAAATTATTTCTGACAACAAGAGACAGAGTGCAGAAGAAAAAGACAACACGTGTCCTCCACTCCCCCATGTCCCCAAACACTGTAGTCAGTCCAACGCCATGTCCCCAAACACTGTAGTCAGTCCAACGCCATGTCCCCAAACACTGTAGTCAGTCCAACGCCATGTCCCCAAACACTGTAGTCAGTCCAACACAAGCACGAAGAACTCTCTCTCTCTCTCCCAAACACTGTAGTCAGTCCAACACAAGCACGAAGAACTCTCTCTCTCTCTCTCCCAAACACTGTAGTCAGTCCAACACAAGCACGAAGAACTCTCTCTCTCTCTCTCCCAAACACTGTAGTCAGTCCAACACAAGCACGAAGAACTCTCTCTCTCTCTCTCCCAAACACTGTAGTCAGTCCAACACAAGCACGAAGAACTCTCTCTCTCCCAAACACTGTAGTCAGTCCAACGCAAGCATGAAGAACTCTCTCTCTCTCTCCCAAACACTGTAGTCAGTCCAACACAAGCACGAAGAACTCTCTCTCTCCCAAACACTGTAGTCAGTCCAACGCAAGCATGAAGAACTCTCTCTCTCTCTCTCTCTCTCCCAAACACTGTAGTCAGTCCAACGCAAGCATGAAGAACTCTCTCTCTCTCTCCCAAACACTGTAGTCAGTCCAACACAAGCACGAAGAACTCTCTCTCTCTCTCTCTCTCCCAAACACTGTAGTCAGTCCAACGCAAGCATGAAGAACTCTCTCTCTCTCTCTCTCCCAAACACTGTAGTCAGTCCAACGCAAGCATGAAGAACTCTCTCTCTCTCTCCCAAACACTGTAGTCAGTCCAACGCAAGCATGAAGAACTCTCTCTCTCTCTCCCAAACACTGTAGTCAGTCCAACGCAAGCATGAAGAACTCTCTCTCTCCCAAACACTGTAGTCAGTCCAACGCAAGCATGAAGAACTCTCTCTCTCTCTCCCAAACACTGTAGTCAGTCCAACGCAAGCATGAAGAACTCTCTCTCTCTCCCAAACACTGTAGTCAGTCCAACGCAAGCATGAAGAACTCTCTCTCTCTCCCAAACACTGTAGTCAGTCCAACGCAAGCATGAAGAACTCTCTCTCTCCCAAACACTGTAGTCAGTCCAACGCAAGCATGAAGAACTCTCTCTCTCTCTCTCTCCCCCAAACACTGTAGTCAGTCCAACGCAAGCATGAAGAACTCTCTCTCTCTCCCCCAAACACTGTAGTCAGTCCAACGCAAGCATGAAGAACTCTCTCTCTCTCCCCCAAACACTGTAGTCAGTCCAACGCAAGCATGAAGAACTCTCTCTCTCTCCCCCAAACACTGTAGTCAGTCCAACGCAAGCATGAAGAACTCTCTCTCTCTCCCCCAAACACTGTAGTCAGTCCAACGCAAGCATGAAGAACTCTATCTCTCTCCCCCAAACACTGTAGTCAGTCCAACGCAAGCATGAAGAACTCTCTCTCTCTCCCAAACACTGTAGTCAGTCCAACGCAAGCATGAAGAACTCTCTCTCTCCCAAACACTGTAGTCAGTCCAACGCAAGCATGAAGAACTCTCTCTCTCCCAAACACTGTAGTCAGTCCAACGCAAGCACGAAGAACTCTCTCTCTCCCAAACACTGTAGTCAGTCCAACGCAAGCACGAAGAACTCTCTCTCCCCCAAACACTGTAGTCAGTCCAACGCAAGCATGAAGAACTCTCTCTCCCCCAAACACTGTAGTCAGTCCAACGCAAGCATGAAGAACTCTCTCTCCCCCAAACACTGTAGTCAGTCCAACGCAAGCATGAAGAACTCTCTCTCTCTCCCAAACACTGTAGTCAGTCCAACGCAAGCATGAAGAACTCTCTCTCTCCCAAACACTGTAGTCAGTCCAACGCAAGCATGAAGAACTCTCTCTCCCCCAAACACTGTAGTCAGTCCAACGCAAGCATGAAGAACTCTCTCTCTCCCAAACACTGTAGTCAGTCCAACGCAAGCACAAGCACAACTCTCTCTCTCTCTCCCAAACACTGTAGTCAGTCCAACGCAAGCACAACTCTCTCTCTCTCTCCCAAACACTGTAGTCAGTCCAACGCAAGCATGAAGAACTCTCTCTCTCCCAAACACTGTAGTCAGTCCAACGCAAGCATGAAGAACTCTCTCTCTCCCAAACACTGTAGTCAGTCCAACGCAAGCATGAAGAACTCTCTCTCTCCCAAACACTGTAGTCAGTCCAACGCAAGCATGAAGAACTCTCTCTCTCCCAAACACTGTAGTCAGTCCAACGCAAGCACAAAGAACTCTCTCTCTCTCAAACACTGTAGTCAGTCCAACGCAAGCATGAAGAACTATCTCTCTCTCTCTCTCTCTCTCTCCCAAACACTGTAGTCAGTCCAACGCAAGCACGAAGAACTATCTCTCTCTCTCTCTCCCAAACACTGTAGTCAGTCCAACGCAAGCACAAGCAGAACTCTCTCTCTCCCAAACACTGTAGTCAGTCCAACGCAAGCATGAAGAACTCTCTCTCTCCCAAACACTGTAGTCAGTCCAACGCAAGCATGAAGAACTCTCTCTCTCCCAAACACTGTAGTCAGTCCAACGCAAGCATGAAGAACTCTCTCTCTCCCAAACACTGTAGTCAGTCCAACGCAAGCATGAAGAACTCTCTCTCTCCCAAACACTGTAGTCAGTCCAACGCAAGCATGAAGAACTCTCTCTCTCCCAAACACTGTAGTCAGTCCAACGCAAGCACGAAGAACTCTCTCTCTCCCAAACACTGTAGTCAGTCCAACGCAAGCATGAAGAACTCTCTCTCTCCCAAACACTGTAGTCAGTCCAACGCAAGCATGAAGAACTCTCTCTCTCCCAAACACTGTAGTCAGTCCAACGCAAGCATGAAGAACTCTCTCTCCCCCAAACACTGTAGTCAGTCCAACGCAAGCATGAAGAACTCTCTCTCTCTCCCAAACACTGTAGTCAGTCCAACGCAAGCATGAAGAACTCTCTCTCTCCCAAACACTGTAGTCAGTCCAACGCAAGCATGAAGAACTCTCTCTCTCCCAAACACTGTAGTCAGTCCAACGCAAGCATGAAGAACTCTCTCTCTCCCCCAAACACTGTAGTCAGTCCAACACAAGCATGAAGAACTCTCTCTCTCTCTCTCTCCCCCAAACACTGTAGTCAGTCCAACACAAGCATGAAGAACTCTCTCTCTCTCTCTCTCCCCCAAACACTGTAGTCAGTCCAACACAAGCATGAAGAACTCTCTCTCTCTCTCTCCCCCAAACACTGTAGTCAGTCCAACACAAGCATGAAGAACTCTCTCTCTCTCTCTCCCCCAAACACTGTAGTCAGTCCAACGCAAGCACGAAGAACTCTCTCTCTCTCTCTCTCTCTCTCTCCCAAACACTGTAGTCAGTCCAACGCAAGCATGAAGAACTCTCTCTCTCTCTCTCTCTCTCTCTCTCTCCCAAACACTGTAGTCAGTCCAACGCAAGCATGAAGAACTCTCTCTCTCCCAAACACTGTAGTCAGTCCAACGCAAGCATGAAGAACTCTCTCTCTCTCTCTCTCTCTCTCTCTCTCTCCCAAACACTGTAGTCAGTCCAACGCAAGCACGAAGAACTCTCTCTCTCTCTCTCTCTCTCCCAAACACTGTAGTCAGTCCAACGCAAGCATGAAGAACTCTCTCTCTCCCAAACACTGTAGTCAGTCCAACGCAAGCATGAAGAACTCTCTCTCTCTCTCTCTCTCTCTCTCTCTCCCAAACACTGTAGTCAGTCCAACGCAAGCACGAAGAACTCTCTCTCTCTCTCTCTCTCTCTCTCTCTCCCAAACACTGTAGTCAGTCCAACGCAAGCATGAAGAACTCTCTCTCTCTCCCAAACACTGTAGTCAGTCCAACGCAAGCATGAAGAACTCTCTCTCTCCCAAACACTGTAGTCAGTCCAACGCAAGCATGAAGAACTCTCTCTCTCCCAAACACTGTAGTCAGTCCAACGCAAGCACGAAGAACTCTCTCTCTCCCAAACACTGTAGTCAGTCCAACGCAAGCACGAAGAACTCTCTCTCCCCCAAACACTGTAGTCAGTCCAACGCAAGCACGAAGAACTCTCTCTCTCTCCCAAACACTGTAGTCAGTCCAACGCAAGCACGAAGAACTCTCTCTCTCTCCCAAACACTGTAGTCAGTCCAACGCAAGCATGAAGAACTCTCTCTCTCTCCCAAACACTGTAGTCAGTCCAACGCAAGCATGAAGAACTCTCTCTCTCTCCCAAACACTGTAGTCAGTCCAACGCAAGCACAAGCAACTCTCTCTCTCCCAAACACTGTAGTCAGTCCAACGCAAGCACGAGTCTCTCTCTCTCTCTCTCTCTCTCTCTCTCTCTCTCTCTCTCTCTCTCCTCCAACACAAGCACGAGTAACTCTCTCTCTCTCTCTCCTCCAAACACTGTAGTCAGTCCAACACAAGCACGAGTAACTCTCTCTCTCTCCTCCAAACACTGTAGTCAGTACAACACAAGCACGAACAACACTCTCTCTCTCTCTCCTCCAAACACTGTAGTCAGTCCAACACAAGCACGAGTAACTCTCTCTCTATCTCCTCCAAACACTGTAGTCAGTCCAACACAAGCACAAACAACTCTCTCTCTCTCCCCCAACGGTAAACCTGATTGACCTACCGTTGTTGGGTCAGAAAAGACCTCCTAACATCGCACGTTTTGTCAAAACCACAGAGAGCTCCGTAGATTTAGAGTTATTCAGCTTTTTAGTCAACCTGTATACAGGAAGTGAACGGCAGCGCGAAACCGGCCTAGGATCGCTGAAGAAGGAAAGGCCAAGCAAAAAAAGAAAAAAAAAATCAGTGATAATAAAGCTTATATGACAGAACGTTCAGTCAGAAGCAGTTGCCGGTTGGATTCTATATGCCGGAACGTTCCGTCACAAGCAGTTTTTGTGTTAACAGCACAGGCAGATTCTTCACATAAAATTCAAAGATTTTCTCAGAAGCTTTGTCATCGGTCGATTTGCCTGTCTGCTTCTTGATTGGTTAGTCATTGCGACGGGTTTTTTTTTCGACCAATGACAAAGCTTCTAGGAACATCTTTGAATGCAGATCGCGGCCCCTAGATGTGTCACAGAGACTACTTGTTTTTGGGAGCGTTCTACCCATTGCTGGCTGTCTGACTACCAAAAAAAAAGTCATTAAGATTAGTCATTAAGTCATTAAGTCGGCCCTCAAGCTGTCAGGCTGACCATGGCACCAGACAGCTGTCAGGCTGACCATGGTACCAGACCGGCTGTCAGGCTGACCATGGTACCAGACAGCTGTCAGGCTGACCATGGCACCAGACAGCTGTCAGGCTGACCATGGTACCAGACAGCTGTCAGGCTGACCATGGCACCAGACAGCCTGTCAGGCTGACCATGGTACCAGACAGCCTGTCAGGCTGACCATGGTACCAGACAGCCTGTCAGGCTGACCATGGCACCAGACAGCTGTCAGGCTGACCATGGTACCAGACAGCCTGTCAGGCTGACCATGGTACCAGACAGCTGTCAGGCTGACCATGGCACCAGACAGCCTGTCAGGCTGACCATGGTACCAGACAGCCTGTCAGGCTGACCATGGCACCAGACAGCCTGTCAGGCTGACCATGGTACCAGACAGCCTGTCAGGCTGACCATGGTACCAGACAGCCTGTCAGGCTGACCATGGTACCAGACAGCTGTCAGGCTGACCATGGCACCAGACAGCCTGTCAGGCTGACCATGGTACCAGACAGCCTGTCAGGCTGACCATGGTACCAGACAGCCTGTCAGGCTGACCATGGTACCAGACAGCCTGTCAGGCTGACCATGGCACCAGACAGCCTGTCAGGCTGACCATGGTACCAGACAGCCTGTCAGGCTGACCATGGTACCAGACAGCCTGTCAGGCTGACCATGGTACCAGACAGCCTGTCAGGCTGACCATGGCACCAGACAGCCTGTCAGGCTGACCATGGTACCAGACAGCCTGTCAGGCTGACCATGGCACCAGACAGCCTGTCAGGCTGACCATGGCACCAGACAGCCTGTCAGGCTGACCATGGTACCAGACAGCTGTCAGGCTGACCATGGTACCAGACAGCTGTCAGGCTGACCATGGCACCAGACAGCTTGTCAGGCTGACCATGGTACCAGACAGCCTGTCAGGCTGACCATGGTACCAGACAGCTGTCAGGCTGACCATGGTACCAGACAGCCTGTCAGGCTGACCATGGTACCAGACAGCTGTCAGGCTGACCATGGTACCAGACAGCTGTCAGGCTGACCATGGTACCAGACAGCTGTCAGGCTGACCAGACCATGGTACCAGACAGCCTGTCAGGCTGACCATGGTACCAGACAGCTGTCAGGCTGACCATGGCACCAGACAGCCTGTCAGGCTGACCATGGCACCAGACAGCCTGTCAGGCTGACCATGGTACCAGACAGCCTGTCAGGCTGACCATGGTACCAGACAGCCTGTCAGGCTGACCATGGTACCAGACAGCTGTCAGGCTGACCATGGTACCAGACAGCCTGTCAGGCTGACCATGGTACCAGACAGCTGTCAGGCTGACCATGGCACCAGACAGCTGTCAGGCTGACCGTGGTACCAGACAGCCTGTCAGGCTGACCATGGTTCCAGACAGCCTGTCAGGCTGACCATGGTACCAGACAGCTGTCAGGCTGACCATGGTACCAGACAGCCTGTCAGGCTGACCATGGTACCAGACAGCCTGTCAGGCTGACCAGACCATGGTACCAGACAGCCTGTCAGGCTGACCATGGCACCAGACAGCCTGTCAGGCTGACCATGGCACCAGACAGCCTGTCAGGCTGACCAGACCATGGTACCAGACAGCTGTCAGGCTGACCATGGTACCAGACAGCTGTCAGGCTGACCATGGTACCAGACAGCTGTCAGGCTGACCAGACCATGGTACCAGACAGCCTGTCAGGCTGACCATGGTACCAGACAGCCTGTCAGGCTGACCAGACCATGGTACCAGACAGCCTGTCAGGCTGACCATGGTACCAGACAGCCTGTCAGGCTGACCATGGTACCAGACAGCTGTCAGGCTGACCATGGTACCAGACAGCCTGTCAGGCTGACCATGGTACCAGACAGCCTGTCAGGCTGACCATGGGACCAGACAGCTGTCAGGCTGACCATGGTTCCAGACAGCCTGTCAGGCTGACCATGGCACCAGACAGCTGTCAGGCTGACCATGGTACCAGACAGCCTGTCAGGCTGACCATGGGACCAGACAGCTGTCAGGCTGACCATGGTTCCAGACAGCCTGTCAGGCTGACCATGGTTCCAGACAGCTACTCGGCACAGACCGGCAGGCAGACAGACTGTTTACCTTGAACCGTTTACAAATCAAAGAGCTTCTGTTGGAGCGATCTCTCTGTCTGTTGTGTGAAGCAGCAGCGGCCCAGAAATGTTGCCTGACTGACTGACTGACTGTAGTGGAAGCAGCCAAGGTGCTGCGAGGCTGTCTACCGTGTCACCGTGTGATCCGCCCGCCATCAGTGGAGCGCTTCCAACATAACACATTCAGGACGGGAAACCCCCTTTTTTGGCCTGAGGACGATTCTACAAATATCTTCTAAATCCTGACAGTTTTCTGAAAAACCCATGTTTCTATGTCAGTCGTTCTCAAACATTTTCATGTCAAGGACCCCCAAAAATGTATGTATTTGGCCGCCGACCCCCCCATCTGAAAATATGTTGTTCCAGGGACCCCACAGAAGCTCTGAAAGAATATATATATTCAAAGATTTGTGCCACATTCTCACGATTTAAAAAAAATAGCAGATCTACAAGCTCGTAGCGCGGCACTCTGTGCCGCGCTACGAGCTTGTAGATCTGCTATTTTTCAATAGCTAAAGTATAACATAATGCTTACATTATGCTTAAACAAGCATGTTATACTTTAACTATTGAAAAATAGCAGATCTACAAGCTCGTATAGCGTGGCATCTGCTATTTTTTGAAAAACTCATGAAAATGTAGCGCGAATCTTTGAATATGTATTCTTGCTGAGCGAACGTTTTTAACTCAAATCTTTGCTTCTGGGTGGGGGGGGTCCCTGGAACAACATATTTTCAGATGGGGGTCGGCGGCCAATTACATTATATTTCTGGGGGTCCATGACATGAAAATGTTTGAGAACGACTGACATGGAAACATAAGATTTCTCAGAAAACCGTCAAGATTTCGAAGGCGTTTGTCTCAGGTCTCACTGGGATAAAGTCCCGACGGTGACGCCATCACACAAGCCTTGACTTGGCTCGGCTTTCGCTCTTCTCTTTTTTTTTTTGGCTCGAGGGCACAGTCAATCATGAAGACAAATCTACAGCCAGTCTGAGTGGGCCGGCTATTGTACCAACAATATGTCCTCGCTGTCGTCAGGCAAAAACCTCGTATCTCCATCTTTTTTTTTCCCCTGTATCTCTTTGTGTGAGTGTGTGTGTGTGTGTGTGTGTGTGTGTGTGTGTGTGTGTGTGTGTGTGTGTGTGTGTGTGTGTGTGTGTGTGTGTGTGTGTGTGTGTGTGTGTGTGTGTGTGTGCGCGCGTGCGCGCATGTGTGTGTGTGTGTGCGTGTGTGTTGGGTCACAAGGTTTCTTATAAAAGCACCCAACAGCAATGATGTGGGAAGTGTGGTATTTCTCACAGAGAGGGTTTTCGTCTGTATTTAGGCCAGGTGCTTCATGGACGACGTCAGTCAGGACATCCAAGGCAAACATCAAGAGAGACAGAAAACATCCGCACCCTTTGGTTCAAGAGCTCCACAGGAGACTTACTTTATTTGAACCTTTCATTGTTTGTATGCCTCAGCGCCTGGTGGGCAGCAGTGAGTACATGGCCGGAGGCATTTATCAAGCTCGCGCAGACCGAAAAACAGGCGTGCGCAAGAGAACGCCGTCATTGTTGGGACGCTATGACTCATACGCGTACGGCCTCGTGTGGCTCATATATCTATGACTCATACGCGTACGGCCTCGTGTGGCTCATATATCTATGACTCATACGCGTACGGCCTCGTGTGGCTCATATATCTATGACTCATACGCGTACGGCCTCGTGTGGCTCATATATCTATATATGACTCATACGCGTACGGCCTCGTGTGGCTCATATATCTATGACTCATACGCGTACGGCCTCGTGTGGCTCATATATCTATGACTCATACGCGTACGGCCTCGTGTGGCTCATATATCTATGACTCATACGTGTACGGCCTCGTGTGGCTCATATATCTATATATGACTCATACGCGTACGGCCTCGTGTGGCTCATATATCTATATATGACTCATACGTGTACGGCCTCGTGTGGCTCATATATCTATATATGACTCATACGCGTACGGCCTCGTGTGGCTCATATATCTATATATGACTCATACGTGTACGGCCTCGTGTGGCTCATATATCTATATATGACTCATACGTGTACGGCCTCGTGTGGCTCATATATCTATATATGACTCATACGCGTACGGCCTCGTGTGGCTCATATATCTATATATGACTCATACGCGTACGGCCTCGTGTGGCTCATATATCTATATATGACTCATACGCGTACGGCCTCGTGTGGCTCATATATCTATGACTCATACGCGTACGGCCTCGTGTGGCTCATATATCTATGACTCATACGCGTACGGCCTCGTGTGGCTCATATATCTATGACTCATACGCGTACGGCCTCGTGTGGCTCATATATCTATGACTCATACGCGTACGGCCTCGTGTGGCTCATATATCTATGACTCATACGCGTACGGCCTCGTGTGGTTCATATATCTATCTATGACTCATACGCGTACGGCCTCGTGTGGCTCATATATCTATATATGACTCATACGCGTACGGCCTCGTGTGGCTCATATATCTATGACTCATACGCGTACGGCCTCGTGTGGCTCATATATCTATGACTCATACGCGTACGGCCTCGTGTGGCTCATATATCTATGACTCATACGCGTACGGCCTCATGTGGCTCATATATCTATGACTCATACGCGTACGGCCTCGTGTGGCTCATATATCTATCTATGACTCATACGCGTACGGCCTCGTGTGGCTCATATATCTATGACTCATACGCGTACGGCCTCATGTGGCTCATATATCTATGACTCATACGCGTACGGCCTCGTGTGGCTCATATATCTATGACTCATACGCGTACGGCCTCGTGTGGCTCATATATCTATGACTCATACGCGTACGGCCTGGTGTGGCTCATATATCTATGACTCATACGCGTACGGCCTCGTGTGGTTCATATATCTATGACTCATACGCGTACGGCCTGGTGTGGTTCATATATCTATGACTCATACGCGTACGGCCTCGTGTGGCTCATATATCTATGACTCATACGCGTACGGCCTCGTGTGGCTCATATATCTATGACTCATACGCGTACGGCCTCGTGTGGCTCATATATCTATGACTCATACGCGTACGGCCTCGTGTGGCTCATATATCTATGACTCATACGCGTACGGCCTCGTGTGGCTCATATATCTATGACTCATACGCGTACGGCCTCGTGTGGCTCATATATCTATGACTCATACGCGTACGGCCTCGTGTGGTTCATATATCTATGACTCATACGCGTACGGCCTCGTGTGGCTCATATATCTATGACTCATAGGCGTACGGCCTCATGTGGCTCATATATCTATGACTCATAGGCGTACGGCCTCGTGTGGCTCATATATCTATGACTCATAGGCGTACGGCCTCGTGTGGCTCATATATCTATGACTCATACGCGTACGGCCTCGTGTGGCTCATATATCTATGACTCATAGGCGTACGGCCTCATGTGGCTCATATATCTATGACTCATACGCGTACGGCCTCGTGTGGCTCATATATCTATGACTCATAGGCGTACGGCCTCGTGTGGTTCATATATCTATGACTCATACGCGTACGGCCTCATGTGGTTCATATATCTATATATGACTCATACGCGTACGGCCTCGTGTGGTTCATATATCTATATATGACTCATACGCGTACGGCCTCATGTGGCTCATATATCTCATATATCTATGACTCATACGCGTACGGCCTCGTGTGGCTCATATATCTCACGTCTGGGCAGATGAAAGCGACGGGGCGTTTCGAGAATATTTAAGGGCGTGTTATTTAATCCATTTTGGGCGGGAACCCCTTTTGGTGTTTTAAAGCATTATGTTATACTTTAGCTATTGAAAATTTGCAGATCTACAAGCTCATAGCGCGGCACCGAGTGCCGCGCTATGAACTTGTAGGTCTGCTATTTTTGAAAAATCGTGAAAATGTAGTGGAAATCTTTGAATATATATTCTTTCAGAGTGAACGTTTTTCACTCAAATCTTTACTTCTGGGGGCGTCCCTGGAACGACATATTTTCAGATGGGGGTCAGTGGCCAATTACATATAAATTTTGGGGTCCTTGACATGAAATATTGAGCACCACTGATACAGAAACATGAGGTATTTCAGAAAACTGTCAGGATTTAGAAGCCATTTTTAAAATTTCGACGTCAGGCCTAAATGGGTTAAATGGCGATCGGTCGCAGCCGCACAGATTCATCGGCACGCCGACCGTTCTCTCGCTGTGATTGACAGGGAAAACCTGCTCGATAAAAATCACACACGATTCCTGGGCTCGGATTTAACCCATTTAGACCTGAGGACGATTCTACAAATGGCTTCTAAATCCTGACAGTTCTCTGAAAAAGCTATGTTTCTATGTCAGTGGTTCTTCGATTTTTCAAAAATAGCAGACCTACAAGCTCGTAGCGCGCCACTCGGTGGCGCGCTATGAGCTTGTAGATCTGCTATTTTTCAATAGCTAAAGCATAACATAATGCTAACACCAAAAGGGGTTCCCGCCCAAAATGGGTTAACCCATTTAGACCCGAGGACGATTCTACAAAATGTCTTCTAAATCCTGACAGTTTTCTTAAAAAAAACCTATGTTTCTATGTCAGTCGTTCTCAAACATTTTCATGTCAAGGAACCCCAAAAATATATGTATGTGGTCGCCGACCCCCATCTGAAAATATGTTGTTCCAGGGACCTCCCAGAAGCAAAGATTTGAGTTAAAAATGTTCGCTCTGAAATAATATATATTCAATTTTTTTCACGATTTTTCAAAAATAGCAGACCTATAGCTCGTAGACCTATAACCCGCGCTACGAGCTTGTAGATCTGCTATTTTTCAACAGCTAAAGTACAACATAATGCTTAAAACACCAAAAAGGGGTTCCCGCCCAAAATGGGTTAAACTGGTTTCTACGTTCCATTGATAAATGAGGGCCATTACAGTATGTCTTTGGGTTGTCCGTCCGTCCGTCCGTCCGTCCGTCCGTCCGCCCGCCCGTCCGTCCTTCCGCCCGTCCGAGCCTTGTGAACGCCATATCTCAGGATGGATCGCCTCGAGGGGATTTCATGACATTTGGACACAAACGTCCACTTGGACTCTGAAGGGTGAACTGATTAGAAGGTGGTGGTCAAAATGTCAAAGGTCAAAGTCACTGTGACCTTTACAAAACATGTTCCTGCATGAGATTCCTTTCAAAGGTCTTCATTCACTACAGTACACACCGTGTTCACTACAGTACACACCGTGTTCACTACAGTGCATACCGTGTTCACTACAGTGCATACCGTGTTCACTACAGTGCATACCGTGTTCACTACAGTACATACCGTGTTCACTACAGTACATACCGTGTTCACTACAGTGCATACCGTGTTCACTACAGTGCATACCGTGTTCACTACAGTGCATACCGTGTTCACTACAGTGCATACCGTGTTCACTACAGTACATACCGTGTTCACTACAGTACATACCGTGTTCACTACAGTACATACCGTGTTCCACCCCGTGCACCACCATGCCGGTCCCCCCCCCCCATCTCTCTGCCCCTTATGGTTCCACCCCGTGCACCACCATGCCGGTCCCCCCCATCTCTCTGCCCCTTATGGTTCCACCCCGTGCACCACCATGCCGGTCCCCCCCCCCCATCTCTCTGCCCCTTATGGTTCCACCCCGTGCACCACCATGCCGGTCCCCCCCATCTCTCTGCCCCTTATGGTTCCACCCCGTGCACCACCATGCCGGTCCCCCCCCCCCATCTCTCTGCCCCTTATGGTTCCACCCCGTGCACCACCATGCCGGTCCCCCCCCCATCTCTGTGCCCCTTATGGTTCCACCCCGTGCACCACCATGTGGTCCCCCCCCCCCATCTCTCTGCCCCTTATGGTTCCACCCCGTGCACCACCATGTGGTCCCCCCCCCCCCATCTCTCTGCCCCTTATGGTTCCACCCCGTGCACCACCATGTGGTCCCCCCCCCCCCCATCTCTCTGCCCCTTATGGTTCCACCCCGTGCTCCACCATGCCGGTCCCCCCATCTCTGTGCCCCTTATGGTTCCACCCCGTGCACCACCATGTGGTCCCCCCCCCCCCCCCCCCATCTCTCTGCCCCTTATGGTTCCACCCCGTGCACCACCATGTGGTCCCCCCCCCCATCTCTCTGCCCCTTATGGTTCCACCCCGTGCACCACCATGCGGTCTACCCCCCATCTCTCTGCCCCCTATGGTTCCACCCTGTGCATCACCATGCCGGTCCCCCCCCCCCCCCATCTCTGTGCCCCTTATGGTTCCACCCCGTGCTTCTCAAACTCTGCCCGAACCCGACCAGGCCCGACCCGACGTTTTCGGGCCGGGCCGGGCCCAAAACATTATGCTAATTAGTCGGGCCGGGCCGAGCCTCAGGCTCGGTGATTTTCCGCGATTTTGTTATTTTTTCTTTCTTTTTTAAAAGAGTGTTATTATAATAAAAATAGCAATTCTGTTATTTGTGTAATCTGATTGTGTATACATGTACTTTATGTATTTATTATGAAGAGGGCTGCGCTAGGCGATTCACTTGTGACAGGAGGAGGACTGGAGACGGGGGTCGCATTGCACTGGCATTTCAGACTCAGAGGCCTCATACACACAATCACACATGTCAAACCACGTGACTTCCATTGGAAAAGCATTGAGCCTGAGGCGGCCATGAAACACAGACAGAACAGATCATGTCCGTCCGGCATGTGTGTACGAGGCCAGAGCAGCATGCAGCCTGCCCCGCAGTCCTGCACTGCGCGCAGGCAGTACAGTAGAGAGAACAGTGAACGGTGTGAGACTTGCTTGCTTGCCTTGCTACCGCTGGTTTCCCTCTGGTTTGCTACTAACCACCAGTTAACTTGCCAAGTTGCCATATGCTTAAATATTTTATAAAATCAATCGGATTATCACAGCTGAAGAAGCGTCAGGTTATCGTCATGTTGCACTGAGTCTCGTTAACCCAGCTGGCTGCGATGAATAAAACCTAATTATTAATCAACCTCACCAAACGATCCATGGTGATATATAACTACACGCTACACGTAAAGCAACTTCACTTCAGAGGAAACTTAAGGGAGGGAGCTGCAGCTGCTATTCGTGTTTACTCACCAGTCAGTCACCACCACCACTGTATGGAATCCATTAGAATGATTGGAAATGGAAGTTATGGAACATTAATAGCCTATTCTAACGTGAGTTACATACATCCTTTATTTCGATAAATCCGTTGATCTCCGTTCTCACTTTCACACTGAAACACGGCGCCGCTGCGCCGCTACGCTGATCTACAAGCTCACAACGCGTCGCGCTGCTTTTTTTTTTTCTGTCGGGCTTTTTTCTGGCTTCGGGCTTAACATTACGGTAATTTTTAGGGTCGGGCCGAGCCTCGGGTCGACCCAGTTAGGGTAGGGTCGGGCCATCATTTTTGGGCCCGTTGAGAACTTTACCGTGCACCCCAGGAGCTGCAGAGGCTAATGAATGACCAAAGCTGCCTGTTGCTACGTGCCTGCCTGTCTGTGGAGGTCCAACGCCGCAGAGCAGCGCAGACACCTGGCTTAACCCATCCTGGGCGGGAACCCAGGAACCCATATTATACTTTAGCTATTGGAAAAATAGCAGATCTACAAGTTCGTAGCGCGGCACTGTAGGGTCTGCTATTTTTGAAAAATCGTGAAAATGTGGCACAAATCTTTGAATATATATTCTTTCAGGAGCGAACGTTTTGAACTCAAATCTTTGCTTCTGGGGGGGGGGGGGGGGGGGTTCCTGGAACAACATATTTTCAGATGTGGGTCGGTGGCCAAATCCATATCATTTTTGGGGTCCTTGACATGAAATATGGAGCACCACTGATATAGAAACATGAGGTTTTTCAGAGAACTGTCAGGATTTAGAAGACATTGACATGAAATATGGAGCACCACTGATATAGAAACATGAGGTTTTTCAGAGAACTGTCAGGATTTAGAAGACATTTTGTAGAATGGAGCTCAGGCCTAAATGGCTTAATGTTATGCACAAAGCCTTCTGCTGGCTCCTTCATCACAGCAGCCAGAAGACTCCGTAATAAGCACCTGGAGCGCCGACGCACCTCCTTCACTCGCGCACCGTCAGCACTTTTGCAAGACGATTATGTATTTTGTAGTCTATCCCATTCTGGACGGGAACCCGTTTTGGTGTTTTAACTAAATGGTGCATTTATATAGCGCCTTTATCCAAGGCGCTTTACATAGATTGTGCATTACATTCACCCATTCATGCACACACATTCATACACCGATTGCTGCGGAAGCCATGCAAGGTACCAACCAGCACATCGGGAGCAATGTGGGGTTCAGTGTCTTGCCCATGGACACTTCGACATGTAGACAGGAGGAGCCGGGATTCGAACCGCCGACCCATGGATCATTGGACGACCTGCTCTACCTCTTGAGCCACAGTCGCCCCAACTAAGCATTATATGTTATAAGTTAGCTATTGAAAAAATAGCAGATCTACAAGCTCATAGCGTGCCACTGAGTGGCGCGCTACGAGCTTGTAGCTCTGATATTTTTGAAAAATCGTGGAAAATGTGGCACAGATCTTTGAATATAATATATTCTTTCAGGAGACTTTTTATTTATTTCGATGTCAGCCCTAAATGGGCTATAGGTGTGTTCATATGGCACGGCCATGTAGGAGCAGCTTGCTTTTGGACTCTTTCATCTGTGTGGTTCATGTGCTTTTTAAAAAGGGGCTTTTTCAGCTCCCTCTTTACATATTGTCACGGACACCGTCAGGCAGATATCTGGTATCTCCACATTTCACCATTCCCCCCCCCCCCCCCCCCCCCCCCATAAAATCGTACAACATCACTATCATTTTGGGGGATGAATCAACAACACCAAACATCCAATTATACTACTGTCCCCCCCCCCCCCCAACCTCAATTTGAACTGTGATAAGAGGGGGAAAAACACCAAACCGGAGAACTATTAGTGGGGCAGCGGATTGGCTCCTCGCCCGTTCCACGTAGCGCGACTCTCCCCAAAATGCAGATGTACGCCATTGTCTCATGGGGTGTGGGGGTCTGAGAGTGGACCGTCTCATGGGGTGTGGGGGTCTGAGCATATTATCTTCATTAACGTTTTTCAGTTTTTAACGCCCGACATACTTCACTCTGCCCCAAAGACTCTGTGTGTAGCCGGCTACAATATGTCTAAATGTTATCTGGAGAACAGTTCATCCGATGGACTGTTCTTCACGTTATCTGGAGAACCGTTCATCCGATGGACTGTTCTTCACGTGATCTGGAGAACAGTTCATCCGATGGACTGTTCTTCACGTGATCTGGAGAACAGTTCATCCGATGGACTGTTCTTCACGTGATCTGGAGAACCGTTCATCCGATGGACTGTTCTTCACGTGATCTGGAGAACCGTTCATCCGATGGACTGTTCTTCACGTGATCTGGAGAACCGTTCATCCGATGGACTGTTCTTCACGTGATCTGGAGAACAGTTCATCCGATGGACTGTTCTTCACGTGATCTGGAGAACCGTTCATCCGATGGACTGTTCTTCACGTGATCTGGAGAACCGTTCATCCGATGGACTGTTCTTCACGTGATCTGGAGAACAGTTCATCCGATGGACTGTTCTTCACGTGATCTGGAGAACCGTTCATCTGATGGACTGTTCTTCACGTGATCTGGAGAACCGGTGATCCGATGGACTGTTCTTCACGTTATCTGGAGAACCGGTGATCCGATGGACTGTTCTTCACGTTATCTGGAGAACCGGTGATCCGATGGACTGTTCTTCACGTTATCTGGAGAACCATTCATCCGATGGACTGTTCTTCACGTGATCTGGAGAACCGGTCATCCGATGGACTGTTCTTCACGTGATCTGGAGAACAGTTCATCCGATGGACTGTTCTTCACGTTATCTGGAGAACCGGTCATCCGATGGACTGTTCTTCACGTTATCTGGAGAACCGGTGATCCGATGGACTGTTCTTCACGTTATCTGGAGAACCGGTGATCCGATGGACTGTTCTTCACGTGATCTGGAGAACCGGTCATCCGATGGACTGTTCTTCACGTGATCTGGAGAACCGGTCATCCGATGGACTGTTCTTCACGTTATCTGGAGAACCGGTCATCCGATGGACTGTTCTTCACGTGATCTGGAGAACCGGTGATCCGATGGACTGTTCTTCACGTGATCTGGAGAACCGGTCATCCGATGGACTGTTCTTCACGTGATCTGGAGAACCGTTCATCCGATGGACTGTTCTTCACGTGATCTGGAGAACCGGTCATCCGATGGACTGTTCTTCACGTTATCTGGAGAACAGTTCATCCGATGGACTGTTCTTCACGTGATCTGGAGAACAGTTCATCCGATGGACTGTTCTTCACGTGATCTGGAGAACCGGTCATCCGATGGACTGTTCTTCACGTTATCTGGAGAACCGGTCATCTGATGGACTGTTCTTCACGTTATCTGGAGAACCGGTCATCTGATGGACTGTTCTTCACGTTATCTGGAGAACCGTTCATCCGATGGACTGTTCTTCACGTGATCTGGAGAACAGTTCATCCGATGGACTGTTCTTCACATGATCTGGAGAACCGGTCATCCGATGGACTGTTCTTCACGTGATCTGGAGAACCGGTCATCCGATGGACTGTTCTTCACGTGATCTGGAGAACCGTTCATCCGATGGACTGTTCTTCACGTGATCTGGAGAACCGGTCATCCGATGGACTGTTCTTCACGTGATCTGGAGAACCGGTCATCCGATGGACTGTTCTTCACGTTATCTGGAGAACCGGTCATCCGATGGACTGTTCTTCACGTGATCTGGAGAACCGTTCATCCGATGGACTGTTCTTCACGTGATCTGGAGAACCGTTCATCCGATGGACTGTTCTTCACGTTATCTGGAGAACCGGTCATCCGATGGACTGTTCTTCACGTGATCTGGAGAACCGGTCATCCGATGGACTGTTCTTCACGTTATCTGGAGAACCGGTCATCCGATGGACTGTTCTTCACGTTATCTGGAGAACCGGTCATCCGATGGACTGTTCTTCACGTTATCTGGAGAACCGGTCAGCCGATGGACTGTTCTTCACGTTATCTGGAGAACCGGTCATCCGATGGACTGTTCTTCACGTTATCTGGAGAACCGGTCATCTGATGGACTGTTCTTCACGTGATCTGGAGAACCGTTCATCCGATGGACTGTTCTTCACGTGATCTGGAGAACCGGTCATCCGATGGACTGTTCTTCACGTTATCTGGAGAACAGTTCATCCGATGGACTGTTCTTCACGTGATCTGGAGAACAGTTCATCCGATGGACTGTTCTTCACGTGATCTGGAGAACCGGTCATCCGATGGACTGTTCTTCACGTTATCTGGAGAACCGGTCATCTGATGGACTGTTCTTCACGTTATCTGGAGAACCGGTCATCTGATGGACTGTTCTTCACGTTATCTGGAGAACCGTTCATCCGATGGACTGTTCTTCACGTGATCTGGAGAACCGTTCATCCGATGGACTGTTCTTCACGTGATCTGGAGAACCGTTCATCCGATGGACTGTTCTTCACGTGATCTGGAGAACCGGTCATCCGATGGACTGTTCTTCACGTGATCTGGAGAACCGGTCATCCGATGGACTGTTCTTCACGTGATCTGGAGAACCGTTCATCGATGGACTGTTCTTCATGTGATCTGGAGAACCGGTCATCCGATGGACTGTTCTTCACGTTATCTGGAGAACCGTTCATCCGATGGACTGTTCTTCACGTGATCTGGAGAACCGTTCATCCGATGGACTGTTCTTCATGTGATCTGGAGAACCATTCATCTGATGGACTGTTCTTCACGTGATCTGGAGAACCGGTCATCCGATGGACTGTTCTTCACGTGATCTGGAGAACCGTTCATCCGATGGACTGTTCTTCACGTGATCTGGAGAACCATTCATCTGATGGACTGTTCTTCACGTGATCTGGAGAACCGGTCATCCGATGGACTGTTCTTCACGTGATCTGGAGAACCGTTCATCCGATGGACTGTTCTTCATGTGATCTGGAGAACCGTTCATCCGATGGACTGTTCTTCACGTGATCTGGAGAACCATTCATCTGATGGACTGTTCTTCACGTGATCTGGAGAACCGGTCATCCGATGGACTGTTCTTCACGTGATCTGGAGAACCGTTCATCCGATGGACTGTTCTTCACGTGATCTGGAGAACCGTTCATCTGATGGACTGTTCTTCACGTGATCTGGAGAACCGTTCATCTGATGGACTGTTCTTCACGTGATCTGGAGAACCGGTCATCCGATGGACTGTTCTTCACGTGATCTGGAGAACCGGTGATCCGATGGACTGTTCTTCACGTGATCTGGAGAACCGGTCATCCGATGGACTGTTCTTCACGTGATCTGGAGAACCGTTCATCCGATGGACTGTTCTTCACGTGATCTGGAGAACCGGTGATCCGATGGACTGTTCTTCACGTTATCTGGAGAACCGTTCATCCGATGGACTGTTCTTCACGTTATCTGGAGAACCGTTCATCCGATGGACTGTTCTTCACGTGATCTGGAGAACCGTTCATCTGATGGACTGTTCTTCACGTGATCTGGAGAACCGGTCATCCGATGGACTGTTCTTCACGTGATCTGGAGAACCGGTGATCCGATGGACTGTTCTTCACGTGATCTGGAGAACCGGTCATCCGATGGACTGTTCTTCACGTGATCTGGAGAACCGTTCATCTGATGGACTGTTCTTCACGTGATCTGGAGAACCGGTGATCCGATGGACTGTTCTTCACGTGATCTGGAGAACCGTTCATCTGATGGACTGTTCTTCACGTGATCTGGAGAACCGGTCATCCGATGGACTGTTCTTCACGTGATCTGGAGAACCGGTCATCCGATGGACTGTTCTTCACGTGATCTGGAGAACCGTTCATCCGATGGACTGTTCTTCACGTGATCTGGAGAACCGGTCATCCGATGGACTGTTCTTCACGTGATCTGGAGAACCGTTCATCCGATGGACTGTTCTTCACGTGATCTGGAGAACCGTTCATCCGATGGACTGTTCTTCACGTGATCTGGAGAACCGTTCATCCGATGGACTGTTCTTCACGTGATCTGGAGAACCGGTCATCCGATGGACTGTTCTTCACGTGATCTGGAGAACCGTTCATCCGATGGACTGTTCTTCACGTGATCTGGAGAACCGTTCATCCGATGGACTGTTCTTCACGTGATCTGGAGAACCGGTCATCCGATGGACTTGGAGGGTGGATTGCTGAAGGAACCCAGGGGAGTGTGGGGTGTGAATTCACAAGCTTCACAAGCTTCACAAGCTCATAGCGCGGTTGTTGGTTTTTTTTTCCCCCATTCTTGAAATGTAAACATTTTGAACATATAATTACAAGTACAAGGTTTCCATTGACCCGACAGAGACAGCTATCATCATCATCATCATCTTTTCGATCATGGATTTCACAATGCCACGCCAGTCCTTCATTTCCTTTTTTTAATTTTTTATATTTTTTTATTATTCCACCTGACAGGGGGGAGTTTCCCTGGTTGGACGTAGCGCGTGGAAGGAACACGTTATTACACCTGACAGGGGGGAGTTTCCCTGGTTGGACGTAGCGCGTGGAAGGAACACGTTATTACACCTGACGGGGGGGGGGGGGGGGGTTCCCTGGTTGGACGTAGCGCGTGGAAGGAACACGTTATTACACCTGACAGGGGGGAGTTTCCCTGGTTGGACGTAGCGCGTGGAAGGAACACGTTATTACACCTGACGGGGGGGGGGGGGGGGGGGTTCCCTGGTTGGACGTAGCGCGTGGAAGGAACACGTTATTCCACCTGACAGGGGGGAGTTTCCCTGGTTGGACGTAGCGCGTGGAAGGAACACGTTATTACACCTGACAGGGGGGAGTTTCCCTGGTTGGACGTAGCGCGTGGAAGGAACACGTTATTCCAACCAGTTCCTTTCCCCTCCATCAGGCTGTCCTTCATTTTCATCCCCAGTTCCTGCTTACTGATGCATGCGTCCCTAGCGATGACATCAGGGAAGTGACGACAGCTTTCTACCTCTGGTCTGCTTTGAGGCAGGACTCCAGAGAAGAAGGGAAGATAAAACCTCATTGTCAGCTCTGTAGCAGTGGCCCGGCACACTGTGTTCTTCTGGATCGGACTAGTGAAGAAACACGGGGAAGGTTGCCGTATATTAGAGAGGTGGATGGGTGGCTCTTCCAAGAGAGATTGTGCGCTCTCATTAGAAGGCGGATGGAAGTGCCATCCAGTCTCCATGTCTCGGAGTAGAATCGGCCCGACGGTCGTCCTAAATACTTTTACTTGAGAGAGAGAGAGAGAGAGAGAGAGAGAGAGAGAGAGAGAGAGAGAGAGAGAGAGAGAGAGAGAGAGAGAGAGAGAGAGAGAGAGAGAGAGAGAGAGAGAGAGAGAGAGACACAGAGAGAGACACAGAGAGAGAGAGAGAGACACACAGAGAGAGAGAGACAGAGAGACAGAGAGAGAGAGAGAGAGACACAGAGAGAGAGAGAGAGAGAGAGAGAGAGTAAGAGAGACAGAGAGAGAGAACCAGAGACGCATGTATTAGGATGTACTAGAGGAGAGCACACACACACAGTGAGAGAGAGAGAGAGAGAGAGAGAGAGAGAAAGAGAGACACACAGCGAGACACAGAGAGAGAGAGAGAGAGAGAGAGAGAGAGAGAGAGAGAGAGAGCGAGCGGGTCATGTCATCCATGCATGGGTGGCGTCACATCTAACTACCCTCCGAGGTACTCTCCTCCTCCTCACTGCTATGGAACACAGCCACACAGTGCCTGAGTCTCCTCCTCCTCACTGCTATGGAACACAGCCACACAGTGCCTGAGTCTCCTCTCCTCCTCCTCCTCCTCCTCACTGCTATGGAACACAGCCACACAGTGCCTGAGTCTCCTCCTCCTCCTCCTCACTGCTATGGAACACAGCCACACAGTGCCTGAGTCTAATCCTCCTCCTCCTCCTCCTCACTGCTATGGAACACAGCCACACAGTGCCTGAGTCTCCTCTCCTCTTCCTCCTCCTCACTGCTATGGAACACAGCCACACAGTGCCTGAGTCTCCTCCTCCTCCTCCTCACTGCTATGGAACACAGCCACACAGTGCCTGAGTCTCCTCCTCCTCCTCTTCCTCCTCACTGCTATGGAACACAGCCACACAGTGCCTGAGTCTCCTCTCCTCCTCCTCCTCCTCCTCCTCACTGCTATGGAACACAGCCACACAGTGCCTGAGTCTCCTCCTCCTCCTCCTCCTCCTCCTCCTCCTCACTGCTATGGAACACAGCCACACAGTGCCTGAGTCTCCTCTCCTCCTCACTGCTATGGAACACAGCCACACAGTGCCTGAGTCTCCTCCTCCTCCTCCTCACTGCTATGGAACACAGCCACACAGTGCCTGAGTCTCCTCTCCTCCTCCTCCTCCTCCTCACTGCTATGGAACACAGCCACACAGTGCCTGAGTCTCCTCCTCCTCCTCCTCACTGCTATGGAACACAGCCACACAGTGCCTGAGTCTCCTCCTCCTCCTCCTCCTCCTCACTGCTATGGAACACAGCCACACAGTGCCTGAGTCTCCTCTCCTCCTCCTCCTCCTCACTGCTATGGAACACAGCCACACAGTGCCTGAGTCTCCTCCTCCTCCTCCTCCTCCTCACTGCTATGGAACACAGCCACACAGTGCCTGAGTCTCCTCTCCTCCTCCTCACTGCTATGGAACACAGCCACACAGTGCCTGAGTCTCCTCTCCTCCTCCTCACTGCTATGGAACACAGCCACACAGTGCCTGAGTCTCCTCTCCTCCTCCTCCTCACTGCTATGGAACACAGCCACACAGTGCCTGAGTCTCCTCTCCTCCTCCTCCTCCTCCTCACTGCTATGGAACACAGCCACACAGTGCCTGAGTCTCCTCTCCTCCTCCTCCTCCTCCTCACTGCTATGGAACACAGCCACACAGTGCCTGAGTCTCCTCTCCTCCTCCTCACTGCTATGGAACACAGCCACACAGTGCCTGAGTCTCCTCTCCTCCTCCTCACTGCTATGGAACACAGCCACACAGTGCCTGAGTCTCCTCTCCTCCTCCTCCTCCTCCTCACTGCTATGGAACACAGCCACACAGTGCCTGAGTCTCCTCTCCTCCTCCTCACTGCTATGGAACACAGCCACACAGTGCCTGAGTCTCCTCTCCTCCTCCTCCTCACTGCTATGGAACACAGCCACACAGTGCCTGAGTCTCCTCTCCTCGTTCTCATAAAGGGGGCTCAGCGAAGCGTCGGTCCTCCACCTCCCCCGTCAAATTGGATTCTCTGTAAATGTGTGCAACGCAACGCGCCGCGCCGCAATGCGCCGCGCACAGTGGAAATGAAGACTTTTCATTCTCTGTAAATGTGTGCAACGCAACGCGCTGCGCACAGTGGAAATGAAGACTTTTCATTTCCAAAAATGAGATGACGGCGCGGGTGGCCGGCGTCTCATTGTGACACACCTGCTCTTTACACAAACCAGAGCGAGTCGTTCTCGGGAGAACATTTGGAAGATATCGGGTCGGAAAAAGCCTGTATGTCACATTACCTTGTACTGTACGTCCAATCCTTTTCATTTGTATCGTTTTAAAAACCTTTTTTTTTTTAAATAGTGAAGATAGCTGATCATCGACGCGTCCCATTGAGACATGATGTGAGCTTGTAGATCTGCTATTTTTGCTATACTTTTGTGCGACACTCTGATTAACTATAGTGCATTCATTTACGGAAAAAATATAAAAAAATTAAATATACAAGGTTTCTGGCTGCCCAACATCATTTCTGCGAAGTTACCATTTTCCTACCCTTAATGCCCACAAAAGATAGCAAGATATTAGCCACCCTATTCTGACCGTCGCTCACAATAAGATACCAACGTTTCAATGACTCGCTGATGGGTTTTAAACGGTTTCTAAATGGCGATAATATTTAGGGCCGTTGTGAAAGTCAACGGTCATGCATTCATTCACGCTGCATTAGCACTGTAGCATTTGAAGACGTCTTAATGCAGTCATTACGTTTTTATTGTCGCCGTCGGCCAGAAGAAACCTCGTATAAGTCCAAAAACTTGGAAATGGGAAAATAAGATAAGACAAGAAAATAAGAGCCTGCGTTCAATGGATCCTATACAGCAGTGGTTCCCAAAGTGTGGTCCGGAGAACCCCAGGGGTCCTTCAGGGAGTTCCAGGGGGTCCCCAGCTAAATGATAGTTCTGAACCAAATGGACCTTTATGTTAACTCTGAGTTACAGACCCATAGTTAAAGGTGTAGTGAAATGAAAAATATTTTTTCACACTTTTAGACATCCGTGGTCATCATATGAGCATACCTAACAATGGATGCCAAAAAATGGGTACATTTTCATTTGTGTATTTTTATATCAATAGTCCATAAAAATCGAATTTGAAATACTTCCTGAAAATGAAAACGTGCTGCGTGCCACATCGATAAAAGCCAATCAAAATGAAGCTCACCCGTTTTAATCCCCATATCTGCGCGTCCGTCCAACACTGTCCAACACAGCTGCTACTGATTACAGAAATCCTCTGTTTTTATTCCCATTCAAGATAACATCCAGTGTATTACTCAGTTTCATCTTAATCATCACGCTAAAATATGTATCTGAAAACATTATAGGGTAGAAATAAGCCACATAACGATAAACTGGTACAGCTGGCCGACTATCTGACTTGTAAACAAACACTCCATGCGTCCTGCGTATAGCATAGCTACCGTCCCTAGCTACCGTCCCATCGCCTGAAGGGATGCGACGCTCCGATTGGTTCAGAAACTACAGAGCAGGTGTTTCAAGCTGAAACCGTCTGAAACTTCAAAATAAAATGCCCACCATTTCCGTTTCCCTACACCTTTAAATTAATATGATTAATCATTAGTACTATGATTGTACAATATAAATTGGGGTCTCAGAGATAGCAATGCCATTAAATGAGGGTCCGTAGCCTAATGCATGTAAAACTGGGGGATCCTTGAAATTAAGCGGGTTGATAATCGCTGCTAAGAGGAGTAAAGTCGGCCTGGGCCATGGCTCAGTGGTCCAGGCACCTTGGCTGGTAATCCAGTCTGGCAGTGTGCCGCGGGTTCGACTCCCGATCCCGACGGCCTTTACTGCATGTCTCCCCCCCCCATCTCTCTCCCCATTTCCTGTCAGCCTACTGTCTGTCCCTCCATAAAATATATAAAATAAAGGTGAAAGCCACAAAAAAAACATAAAAAAATAAATAAAAAAAAGTTGAGTAAAGTCTTCTCTTATGGGGGGGTCCCTGGCTTATCTTTTCTAATGGGGGTCCGCAGGCCAATTACTGTCAATGTGGGGGTCCTTGACATGGAAAAGTTTGGGAACCACTGCTATACAGAATATGCGGTTATTGTTTAGTCCAAACGCTCGTTTAGTCCAAACACTTTATGTATTAAATTAAATATTTATACCCACAGACAAACGTAACCACATTCAGTCATTGTTTCGAGCGTGTCAATTTAGTTTTTTTTGTTAATTTAATAGCTTAACACCCTCCGCGCCATTGCCGACGATTAAAGTCAATTGAAGCCTAATTTTGATACTGACGCTTAACGCCATTGCCGACGGCCTTCGGCAATTGAGCTTTTATAGCACGTTCGATTGCTCGAGCCAAAATGCTACTCACGTTAGCCGGTCTGTGTTGTTAGCACAGCACTGGATCGCCCATCTTAGATCGTGGTCGCCATAAGAATCCATTCTATCCATTTATTTCAATCGCCTGTATCTCCTATTCCTTGTCCCAGATGGCATTTTGGTCAAAACAGCGTTTCTTTGACGGCACAGATCTGACGATGTAGAGCTCTCCAGAGCGCCGGTCTGGAGATTCCAAGGTTATGACTACTGATCATGGACCGGAAAGGGCGGCTTTTCAAAATAAGAGCTCAAATTTAAAAAATGCTGGCGTGAATTAGATCCTAATTTTTCAATAAATGCTAGCGGCCTGAGTGTTACTAGCTTGTAGATCTGACGGACACAGCTTTATCTTCTTTATCATAGCAGATATACAGTAGGCACTCCATCTTAACCCATTAAACAACGTGCTGCTGAATCTTTCAGAATAAAAGGTGCTATAGTGCCAAGCAGGTGAGGGAGATTTTATTCTGAAAACATCCGCTGCCTTCCCTTCCCCCCCGCCAAAAAAACGTGAAGTGAAATCTTCCATTTCTACATCGCGCTAGTAAGTCTGATCTATCTTTAGAAGCGTTAACACTTTATTCTTTCCCGATCAGATCCCGATATCACAATTTCTATGTTAGCCGATACCGATACTGAATACCGATACCAGTGTCGTGATCTTGTGTTGTATTTATAGCTACAGTATCTAGCCATATATCTCCTGTTGTGTTTATAGCAGACTCCTCACTGAAATGTGCACTTGCAGTTTGGGCAACTCCAAAGCAAATTCCACATGCCTCAACATTGTATTGACCTGCCATAGTGTCAAAACCCTGTGTCGGATCGGTGGTTAGACTGGCATATTCGCCAGTTTATATCGCTACAAAAGACCTTAAAGGGCCATTCCACTTATTTTACTATGTCATTAATATACCTTAGAGCTGCTGTGTGGAAATAATAAAAAAATCCCCCCATTCTGTGTTTCCTAGAACTGTAAGTATGAAAAGATCTCCAGTTCTAGGAAACACAGAATGGGGGGACTTTTTTTATTATTTTCACACAACAGCTCTAAGGTATATTAATGACATAGTAAAATGTTGAAAATGAGTGGAATGCCCCTTTAAGAAGTCCCCACACGTCCTCAGCACCCCGCGGTTTAATTTGAAAAAAACGTGCGTGGACGTCCATTTTCTTTGAATAGCCTAAACTAAAATCTATACGACACGACAGGTTTGACCCGGTTTTAATGAGTATACCATTATGGTTGCAGACAGGCACTCCAAATCTTAAAAACAAACAGGAGAGTCAACTCTGTATACAATTTGACGTATGAAAACCTGAGCGTCCTTCAACAAACTTAAATTGACCGTGGCTGTTCGAATTCGAAGGGATTATTGTGAGGAAAGCATAAATGCTGAATTTCCCGAACAATCCTTTAGACGGGTTGAAAAGTACAAAAAGCATCGCCATAGCATATGTGGTTAAGCATTTGGACTGACACCGACACAAACAAACCTTGAACCTGAGCTGTGAAAACCTCCGTGCTGACTTGATGTTTGCCTTTCTGCTGATATTTTATTGGAACAAAAGGCTGTAGGCTTAAGGATTTCAGCTAGGATCAGGATCAGGGTCTCTCTCAACAAGGAAAAGGCTTGATGATGAATGCTCAGAGAGAGAGAGAGAGAGAGAGAGAGAGAGAGCTCAGAGAGAGAGAGAGAGAGAGAGAGAGAGAGAGAGAGGACAGAATTCTTCATTGGTGTTGTACCAAGTCCATAGGCGGTTGGGGCGTGCGTGCGTGCGTGCGTGCGTGCGTTCTCACTCCGAAGCGTGTACAAAACAAATTGAACCAAATGGACCCCCGCAAGGGTCCATTTGGTTCAATTTGTACACGCTTCATAGTGAGATTAACCCTATACTCTTGACTGTGCAGTCATTTGTTATGAGTGTACTTTGGTCACACGTTGTGAGAAATGACGCTAATATTACGCTGGAGGCGAACGTTGAGACCTACCGTACATACTACCGTACATAATACATATCATTTGCATAATAATTATACAGAACTTGCGAATATGTACTGAGCCTGAGAAGAGTCCCTCCCCCGTCAGGTGAAGAGAAGGGGGCTTGGACTCCTCATGCATAGAAGGAAGCATGAGGTCAGTCCGCTGCTCTCCCCAGGTTGGCGGATGGAGTGTAGAGCCCATGGGATTACATTAGATAATTGACACTGGGTGAAAAAAAAAATGGGTTATACAATTGTGGGCTAAAAATTATAAGTAAGAATAAACGAAAAACGAAAATGATTCAGGTTGGGATTAGAGTTTAGGATTAAGACATAATAAGCCTTATGCCTGATGTTCGTGTATACGTGGTGCCCAGGTGAAAACAATAGCTGATCTACATGGTCACAATGCATAGCCTGTGCCGTGTTGTGGGCTTGTAGATCTGCTGTATAGGCTTCCACGGTTAAATATGGCAACAACAACAAAAATATTAAAGGCATTCATTAAAGGTGTAGTGAAATGAAAAAAAATTCACACTTAACAATGGATGCCAAAAGAATGGGCAAATTCTCATTTGTGTGTTTTATATCAAAAGTCCATAAAAATATATTTTGTATTACTTCCTGAAAACGAAAACGTGCTGCGTGATGACGTGTCGAGGCCCACATCGATAAAAGCCAATACAAATGAAGCTCACCCGTTTAATTCCCCATATCTCTGCATCCGTCCAAACAGGCAAACACAGCTGCTACTGATTACAGAAATCCTCCGTTTTTATTCCCATTCAAGATAACATCCAGAGAGTGTATTACTCAGTTTCAACTTAATCATCACGCTAAAATATGTGTCTGAAAACATTATAGGGTAGAAATAAGCCACATAACAGTAAACTGGTACAGCTGGCCGTCTATCTGATTTGTAAATAAACACAGCACACCATGCGCTGGTATAGCATAGCTACCGTCCCTAGCTACCGTCCCATCGCCTGAAGGGATGCAACGCTCTGATTGGTTCAGAAACTTCATAGTGGTGTTTCAACTTGAAACCGTCTGAAACTTCAAAATAAAATGTCCACCATTTCCGTTGCACTACGCCTTTAACCCATTTAGAACTGAGGCCGCATCGGTGTCGCCTTATAGCTTTTAACCACTTTAACCATTATTTTAAACTTTACCTGTTGAAAAATAGCAGATCTACAAGCTCATAGTGCTACGAGCTTGTAATTCTGCCATTTTTGAAAAATCGTGAAAATGTGTGCAAATCTTTGAATATATATTCTTTCACAGTGGAACAACATTTTGAGATGGGGGTCAGCAGCCAAATACATATAATTGAGAACCACTGACATAGAAACATAGGTTTTTCAGAAAACTGTCAGGATTTAGAAGACATTTGTAGAATCAGTTCTCAGGAAAATGGGTTAAATCTACCCCATAAAATATAAGATGTCCTCACAAGTACAGCACTACAAATGCGTGCGTGCGTGCGTGTGTGTGTGTGTGTACTCGGGGGGGCCCGTGTGGATGGAAAGAGGTAAGCACATTTCTGCTCCGCTGCCCTGATGACAAGAGACACGGAAAGAAGGCGAGCAGGAGCGCCAGCGTCAGCGAGGGCAGCCGAGGTCAGGCCCGCTCTGTCCAGAACTGCAGCTCTCACAACCCGCGGTCCAAACACCATCTGACACCACCTGCAGGGTTCTGTACGTCTCCCGAGTATAGAACTGGACCAATAGACGCTGCTCTCCCACTATTATACTCCATAAAGAACCAACAACTATAGTTCATCTTTTCATGTCTTCCGGTGCCGAATTCTCGCTTTCGGTATAGTCACTTTGAAGAGTCCCTTTTCTTGATATTTTAAGACATTAAAACCGGAATAACACACACACACACACACACACACACACACACACACACACACACACACACACACACACACACACACACACACACACACACACACACACACACACACACACACACACACACACACACACACACACACACACACACACACACACACACACACACACACACACACACACACACACACACACACACACACACAAGCGAGAGGTGTTTAGCGAGAGGTATTTGTCAGGTGAGCCAGTAGGATACAACAGCAGTGACACCACATACATGTGTGGGGAGGAATCAATTGGCATGATGACTTAACCCATTTAGGCCCGATGTTGAAATAAATAAAAAGTCTTATATATTTTCAAAGATTTGTGCCACATTTTCACATTTTTTCCAAAAATAGCAGACCTACAAGCGAGCTTGTAGATCTGCTATTTTTCAATAGCTAAATATAATGCTTAGTTAAAACACCAAAACGGGTTCCTGTCCAGAATGACTTAATTGAGAAGAAAAAGGGAGTAAAAAAAAAAGCACAAAATAATAATAATAATAACAAAAAAAAACTGTATTTCAACTTTGATGGGTCTCAGTACAAAAGTCTCGCTTTTTAATCTTTCAATAATGGCTTTGCTTTGAGGAGTCCCTGTGAAGATGTTAACCCCCCCCAAAAAAAATAGACATTTGAGATTCTGGAATCAAGTCTGTGACTAAAGGTTGCAAGGTTTTAACACATTTTGGGCGGGAACCCCTTTTGGTGTTAGCATTATGTTATGCTTTAGCTATTGAAAAATAGAAGATCTACAAGCTTGTAGGTCTGCTATTTTTGAAAAATTGAAGAACGACTGACATAGAAACATAAGCTTTTTCAGAAAACTGTCAGGATGTAGAAGACATTTATAGAATCTGATCTCAGGTCAAAATGGATTAAAATGTGAGCTGAGAGTGCAGTGCACGCGTCTCTCAGGATAATACCACTGAGAGTGTGTTTTCATGTACACAGCGTTGCCAATGGCAACTCGTAGCCCAGTTAAGGATCCACCAAAGTATGCATGAATAAACAGAAATATTCTGAGCCACGCAGGGAAGTCAACTCAAAACCAAACACTTGATTCATAACATTATTATATTGCAGGCATTCTATTCATGGTTGGTGTTGAGAGAATGGAGATGTTCTCCCCAAGGTTATGAGAGTAATGAAGATATGGCCAGTGCTGAAAACATGGGTTATGCCAGTAGTGCAGCAGCAACAGATTGCCTCCCCTCTCTGCCCATCTACAACACTTTGTGAGCTTTTACATCGGCTATTTTCAAAACCATCTTAAAGGACCACTTCACCACTTTTCAACATCTCTTTATATAATTGGTTCTCACTAATGTTCATGATGAAACACCACCATTTTTTCCTACTCAGTCTGTGTCTCATAGGAGGGCTTTGGGCAGTTCGGACACCCGTCCACCAGTGACATCATCATTAGGCAGATTTTTAGAGATTTAGATTTGTATTATCGTGAGAACGATGGCTTCAACTTTTGCATTGCAACTTTTCAGGAAAATAAAGCCGGCCTTTTCTATTAGCTTGGATTCACCATCGATGATGTCACTGGTGGACGGGTTTCTGAACTGCCCACAGATTTCAGATTGAAAAAAATCGGCTAGTGTAAGGCCACTAGTAAGAGAAATCTATGAAAATCTGGGAACTAAATCGTTACCAAGAAATTTCTTCACCAATGTGTTTCTAAAGGTGTCTAATAACATGTACTAAAAGTTTGAAATTCAACTCCTGTGGGAAATTGAGTTATTAGCATAATATGTGACCATACCCATAACATCCTATATAAAGGCAAAAAAGTCCAAATTTCATCATTCTTTAAGTAGCATGTGACATATGAAACTAGGGGGTTTTCATGATTCTGAATCCATTCCAAGCATTAGTTTTGCACAAAAAACACTTTTTTTCTGGGTCGTGCATATTTAATAGAGTCGGTCAGGCAACCGGAGACCAAAGTAATATTTTGCGTGGCCTTATGACTTCAAATCACGATTATTTCAAACCTTTTGCCTCGGATTATGCTTAAGCATTATGTTAATATCCCCCCTGGCTGAATCTTGTACATCTCTGTTCTTCTCTTTCCTTCCCATCATACTCTGAAGAGGGAGTAGTTCTGGGGAACTCATGTGGGTTTGTTTTATTTCTTCTGTTGGTGAAGCAACGGTATAAGATGATTAACCCATTTAGGCCGGACGTCGAAATTTAAAAAATGTCTTCTAAATCATGACAATTTTCTTTTCTTTTTTTAAAATATTTTTTATCCCACGATTTTGTAACCCATTTTTCACCCCTGTGTCAATTATTTAATGTGATCCTGTGCTCTACACACCCTCCGCCAACCTAGTCCCTATATATATATATATATGGGGGACATGGGGAGAGCAACGGACTTGAACTCATGCTTCCTTCATGCCTGAGTGTCCAAGTTGCTCCTTTACACCTGACAGGGGGGAGTTTCCCTGGTTGGACGTAGCGCGTGGAAGGAATCATGACAATTTTCTGAAAAACCTCATGTTTCTCAATGTTTCATGTCAAGGACCCCAGAGATTATATGTAATTGGCCACCGACCCCCATGTGAAAATATGTAGTTCCAGGGATGCAAAGCTTTGAGTTAAAAACATTCGCTCTGAAAAAATATATATATTCAACGATTTGCTCCACATTTTCACGATTTTACAAAAATAGCAGACCTACAAGCTCATAGCGTGCCGCGCTATGAGCTTGTAGATCTGCTATTTTTCAATAGCTCAAGTGTAACAATGCTTAAAACACCAAAAGGGGGTTCCCGCCCAGAATGGATGAACACAGAAAAGCTTGCCAGGTGCAGCATGCTCTATAGTGATGCTCTATAGTGCTCTATAGTGCTCTATAGAACAGCTTGCCAGGTGCAGCATGCTCTATAGTGATGCTCTATAGTGATGCTCTATAGTGATGCTCTATAGTGATGCTCTATAGTGATGCTCTATAGTGCTCTATAGAACAGCTTGCCAGGTGCAGCATGCTCTATAGTGATGCTCTATAGTGCTCTATAGTGCTCTACAGGTGCAGCATGCTCTATAGTGATGCTCTATAGTGCTCTATAGTGCTCTACAGGTGCAGCATGCTCTATAGTGATGCTCTATAGTGATGCTCTATAGTGCTCTATAGTGCTCTACAGGTGCAGCATGCTCTATAGTGATGCTCTATAGTGCTCTATAGTGCTCTACAGGTGCAGCATGCTCTATAGTGATGCTCTATAGTGATGCTCTATAGTGATGCTCTATAGTGCTCTATAGTGCTCTACAGGTGCAGCATGCTCTATAGTGATGCTCTATAGTGATGCTCTATAGTGCTCTATAGTGCTCTACAGGTGCAGCATGCTCTATAGTGATGCTCTATAGTGATGCTCTATAGTGCTCTATAGTGCTCTACAGGTGCAGCATGCTCTATAGTGATGCTCTATAGTGATGCTCTATAGTGCTCTATAGTGCTCTACAGGTGCAGCATGCTCTATAGTGATGCTCTATAGTGATGCTCTATAGTGCTCTATAGTGCTCTACAGGTGCAGCATGCTCTATAGTGATGCTCTATAGTGATGCTCTATAGTGCTCTATAGTGCTCTACAGGTGCAGCATGCTCTATAGTGATGCTCTATAGTGATGCTCTATAGTGATGCTCTATAGTGCTCTACAGGTGCAGCATGCTCTATAGTGATGCTCTATAGTGATGCTCTATAGTGATGCTCTATAGTGCTCTACAGGTGCAGCATGCTCTATAGTGATGCTCTATAGTGATGCTCTATAGTGCTCTATAGTGCTCTACAGGTGCAGCATGCTCTATAGTGATGCTCTATAGTGATGCTCTATAGTGCTCTATAGTGCTCTACAGGTGCAGCATGCTCTATAGTGATGCTCTATAGTGATGCTCTATAGTGCTCTACAGGTGCAGCATGCTCTATAGTGATGCTCTATAGTGATGCTCTATAGTGCTCTACAGGTGCAGCATGCTCTATAGTGATGCTCTATAGTGATGCTCTATAGTGATGCTCTATAGTGCTCTATAGTGCTCTACAGGTGCAGCATGCTCTATAGTGATGCTCTATAGTGATGCTCTATAGTGCTCTATAGTGCTCTACAGGTGCAGCATGCTCTATAGTGATGCTCTATAGTGATGCTCTATAGTGCTCTATAGTGCTCTACAGGTGCAGCATGCTCTATAGTGATGCTCTATAGTGATGCTCTATAGTGCTCTATAGTGCTCTACAGGTGCAGCATGCTCTATAGTGATGCTCTATAGTGATGCTCTATAGTGATGCTCTATAGTGCTCTATAGTGCTCTACAGGTGCAGCATGCTCTATAGTGAGCACAGCAGCACCGAGAGCATCGAAAATGCAAACATACGTCTTGCTCGTTTTTTTTTCTTTTTCTGAATTATTTATTTTCCTCCATGTTCAATTGTCTTTCATTGTGTACTATAATGTACTGTTGACTTTCATCGTGTACTATAATGTACTGCCCCATTTTATTTTCCAAGGCACACAATACATCGTATTGTACTAAATGTACAACAGACGACACGAATGGCATGACAAGCGGAAATAAGTGCAGGGATTAAAATAGGGTGCATTTTGCATCCCAAAACGCAGTTTATAGTTAAGGGACGCAATAAAACAACAACCTCTGCATCCACGGGATGCACTACTGTACTACTGTACTGTGTTTTTATTCTAGTTTATTTTGCTAGCTTTAGTTATAATAATCATTTCTTCTTCTGTTTTCTACATGAATATAAAAAAATTGAAAATGTGACTCCTAACGTCGTTGAAGTGGGACTCATAAAATGTCCCTGGGACTCATTTCTAAAAGGCCATCCCTGCATCCCGGGACTCATTACATTGAAAACCTATTTACATCACTGAATAAGCAGGGACAGACAGACAGACAGACAGGGACATGCCGTCCCCTCCACCCAACCCTCCTCTCCACACTAGTGGCGGCCAATGAATTATGCAGAGCGCCACCGTATGAATAGTCATGAGTGAGATTACACTTCAAAGCCAGCAGGAAAAAAAGACAGTCAGAGTAGACAGACACATCAAACAACAAACTCTGTGTTACACATCTACAATAAAACAAACCTACATGGAGGCGGAGACAGAGAGGAGGAGACAGAGAGAGACGTAGGTGCAGCCCCCAGAGAGACACTAGGAAGAGGCAGAGAGAGACGTAGGTGCAGCCCCCAGAGAGACGCTAGGAAGAGGCAGAGAGAGACGTAGGTGCAGCCCCCAGAGAGACACTAGGAAGAGGCAGAGAGAGACGTAGGTGCAGCCCCCAGAGAGACACTAGGAAGAGGCAGAGAGAGACGTAGGTGCAGCCCCCAGAGAGACACTAGGAAGAGGCAGAGAGAGACGTAGGTGCAGCCCCCAGAGAGACGCTAGGAAGAGGCAGAGAGAGACGTAGGTGCAGCCCCCAGAGAGACACTAGGAAGAGGCAGAGAGAGACGTAGGTGCAGCCCCCAGAGAGACACTAGGAAGAGGCAGAGAGAGAGAGACGTAGGTGCAGCCCCCAGAGAGACACTAGGAAGAGGCAGAGAGAGACGTAGGTGCAGCCCCCAGAGAGACACTAGGAAGAGGCAGAGAGAGAGACGTAGGTGCCGCCCCCAGAGAGACGCTAGGAAGAGGCAGAGAGAGACGTAGGTGCCGCCCCCAGAGAGACACTAGGAAGAGGCAGAGAGAGACGTAGGTGCAGCCCCCAGAGAGACACTAGGAAGAGGCAGAGAGAGACGTAGGTGCAGCCCCCAGAGAGACACTAGGAAGAGGCAGAGAGAGAGACGTAGGTGCCGCCCCCAGAGAGACACTAGGAAGAGGCAGAGAGAGAGACGTAGGTGCCGCCCCCAGAGAGACGCTAGGAAGAGGCAGAGAGAGAGACGTAGGTGCAGCCCCCAGAGAGACACTAGGAAGAGGCAGAGAGAGACGTAGGTGCAGCCCCCAGAGAGACACTAGGAAGAGGCAGAGAGAGAGACGTAGGTGCAGCCCCCAGAGAGACACTAGGAAGAGGCAGAGAGAGAGACGTAGGTGCAGCCCCCAGAGAGACACTAGGAAGAGGCAGAGAGAGACGTAGGTGCAGCCCCCAGAGAGACACTAGGAAGAGGCAGAGAGAGACGTAGGTGCAGCCCCCAGAGAGACACTAGGAAGAGGCAGAGAGAGACGTAGGTGCAGCCCCCAGAGAGACGCTAGGAAGAGGCAGAGAGAGACGTAGGTGCAGCCCCCAGAGAGACACTAGGAAGAGGCAGAGAGAGAGAGACGTAGGTGCCGCCCCCAGAGAGACGCTAGGAAGAGGCAGAGAGAGAGAGACGTAGGTGCAGCCCCCAGAGAGACGCTAGGAAGAGGCAGAGAGAGAGAGACGTAGGTGCAGCCCCCAGAGAGACGCTAGTATAGCATGTCGTCGTCACACCGTGGCCTTGGGCTGCTTTATTGTATTTCAGGGTCGGCAGCTAATTCTCTACATTCATGTGAGATTCATATTCCAGTCCAGGAATTCTACACACAATCAATACAAGTCACTGTACATTTCCTTGAATAGTGTGTCTATAGTGTAAAAACGTCAGGCGAAGTAACAAACTCATTGAACTCCCCTTTCACTGTCAATTAGGACAGCCGGTGTTCAATTCACAGGTGCAGACGGCGGTGCGATGGTTGACGAGACGTTAACGTGGGGGGTGTTGGCTCTGCCGACATAAAAGGAATGGATAACCGACATTAACCCATTCTGGGCGGGAACCCCTTTGTGTTTCTAGCATTATGTTATACTTTAGCTATTGAAAAATAGCAGATCTACAAGCTCATAGCGCGCCACCGAGTGCCGCACTATGAACTTGTAGGTCTGCTATTTTTGAAAAATCGTGAAAATGTGCCTCAAATCTTTGAATATATGTTCTTTCAGAGTTTCAGTTTTTAACTCAAATCTTTGCTTCTGGGAACCACTAATATAGAAACTTAAAAAGTAAAGTAAAAATATTTTTTCTAAATGTCGACGTCAGGCCTTAATGGGTTAAAGAGGAGAAACAAAGGCCCACTCTGCTGCAACACAATCATAATGAGCTGCTGTCACCTGTGAACAACACACACATGAACCCATTTACCGCCAACACCTCCAACCGGCTTCTGAATGGTGCATTCCAGGACCGCCGCACATTAACGTTCTATTGGGAGAAACATGTGGCACTGGTTGGCTGTCCAATTTATTTTAGTTATTTGTTTAAATATTTTCACGGGAAAAAGAAAATCTTTTTTTTTTTAATAAATATTTTCATGGAAAAACGGAGAATCGTGTGAGAATCGTGATCTCAATTCTTGTTGAGGAAAATCGAGATTCACATTTGAGCAGGAATCGTGCAGCACTACCACAACAGGTGTGTCTGACACCGTAGTATGATTGCACCAACTGGCCTTGGACCGCGGGGGGGCATAAGAGACATACAGTTGGAGGCCATCGATATTGTCCTGACGAATATCTATCCAGAAATGCACCAAGTCTCTCTCTGTCTGTCTGTGTGAACTGTTGTGTAATGCACGTAACTCGAGAACTGTTCGCCCCACCGACTTCAAATTCGACACACACAAACTCAACATCGGGCACTGCACTCCCTTTGGGGGTGTGGAACACACCCCCAAAGGGAGTGGGGGTGTGGAACACACCCCCAAAGGGAGTGCAGTGCCCGATGTCGAGTCGGGCGGACCCACGGTTGTCCAGAACCGCCCCAAAAAGGCCTGGGCTCTGGACATGCAGGGCCCCTGCCCAGTGTCCATTCATTACGGAGCTGGCCTGTTCTGACCTCATTCTGACGTCTGTAATAGACTCCGTATTTGGGCATGCCTGACAAAATAACTCCATATATGGGCATAAAAGGGACACAGACATAATATCTGGGTGGGGAGGCATGCATTTCCAACTTGCATCGTTCCAAGTAGGCCAGTGCCCAACGGGCACCGCTCTAGTGTTCCTAATTTCAACCGTATCGCAATAATTTCTGTTCAGTGTCTCGTGAGGACGAGAAAGATTGTACTCACACAACATCTACAATACTTGTGAGGACATTTGACCCTCACAAGTATAGCAATCCCAGTGTGCGCGCACATGCACACGCACACGCACACACACACACACACACACACACACACACACACACACACACACACACACACACACACACACACAGCTATCTCCAGGGTGACAGGTGTTCACAGTTGTCAGGTAGCCATAGCAGACTGTTAGTCTCAACAGTCACTTGTAAAATAACAGGCTGCCAAAAGGTGTGTGACTGTGCGTGCACGTGTGTGTGTTTGTGTGTGTGTGTGTGTGTGTGTGTGTGTGTGTGTGTGTGTGTGTGTGTGTGTGTGTGTGTGTGTGTGTGTGTGTGTGTGTGTGTGTGTGTGTGTGTGTGTGTGTGTGTGTGTGCGCTCGTGCGAGGAAAGAGAAGAAAGAGAGCGGTTATGGATCTCACACACAAACACACGCAGTCACGCACACGCCCCCCACACACCCCCCGTGGTGCATTTGGTGTAGCCTAATTAAAACAACCTAATTAAAATAGAAAATATTGGCCTTTCTCGAGGAGTAAAAAATACATCACATGTTCATTATCCCATTTTGGGCGGGAACCCCTTTTGGTGTTTTAAACATTGTTATAATTTAGCTATTGAAAAATAGCAGATCTACAAGCTCATAGCACGCCACCGAGTGGCGCGCTACGAGCTTGTAGGTCTGCTATAGAAAACTGGAGGATTTAGAATATTTTTTTAAAATTTTGAGGTCAGGCCTAAATGGGTTATTTTGGCACCCCAGAATATAAGATGCCGCTCCAGAGTAGAGAGGGGCTCAGGTACATTACAGAGGCGACTTGGGAAACGCCAGGTTCCAAGTTTGATTATAATATCGGGCGGGCTCTCCTGAGTTAGTGTCGAAGTGTCCTGCGCTAGACGCAAGACGCTGAACGCCTAATTGCTTCCCATGAGCAGGTTGGAGCCTTGCATTGTTTCCTCTTCCAGGGTGAATGTAACGCACATTGTAAAGCGCCTTGGATGAAGGCGTTACATAAATCACCTAATGTACGACACACACAGTGACACACACACACATGAGGGTGATTTATATCAGTGGTCCAGGGACCACCAGGGGACCACCAGGAGACCACCAGGGGACCACCAGGGGACCACCAGGGGTCCACCAGGGACCTTCAGGGGACCACCAGCGGACCACCAGGAGACCACCAGGGGTCCACCAGGGGACCACCAGGGGTCCACCAGGAGACCACCAGGAGACCACCAGGAGACCACCAGGGGACCACCAGGGGCCCACCAGGGGACCACCAGGAGACCACCAGGGGACCACCAGGGGACCTTCAGGGGACCACCAGGGGTCCACCAGGGGACCACCAGGGGACCACCAGGAGACCACCAGGGGCCTACCAGGGGACCACCAGGGGTCCACCAGCGGACCACCAGGGGACCACCAGGGGACCACCAGGGGTCCACCAGGGGACCACCAGGGGACCACCAGGAGACCACCAGGGGACCTTCAGGGGTCCCTGACAAGATGAGTTAACCCATTTTGGGCAGGAACCCCTTTTGGTGTTAGCATTATGTTATGCTTTAGCTATTGAAAAATAGCAGATCTACAAGCTCATAGCGCGCCACCGAGTGGCGCGCTACGAGCTTGTAGGTCTGCTATTTTTGAAAAATCGAAGAACGACTGACATAGAAACATAGCTTTTTCAGAAAACTGTCAGGATGTAGAAGACATTTTTAGAATCTGATCTCAGGTCAGGATGAGTTATTTTTAGCATCACAATCTGTTTAACCACTTTGACTTTAAACCATACATAAATGTGAACAATATACAAGCTCACAATGAGTCGTACTGCAACGTGTTGAGCTTTCAAAATTAAATCTTTGCATTTTTTTAAACACAAAATCTTGAATGGGGGTCCCTTCCTGGCACAAAATATTTTCAGATGGGGGTCCGCAGCCAAATACACATACATTTGGGGGTCCTTGACCACTCTGGTTTAGATGCTAGACTGCATTAAGGACAAACGGGAATCATAAAGTTCCGCTCTCTCAACTAGAAAAATAATTGACTAAAAGTTGTAATTGACGCAAACGCGTGCACACACACACACACACACACACACACACACACACACACACACACACACACACACACACACACACACACACACACACACACACACACACACACACACACACACACACACACACACACACACACACACACACACACACACACACACACACACACACACACACACACACACACACACACACACACACACACACAAAAAACTGTTCAGCGTTGCGCTTAAGCCTGTTTTTGACCTTGGCTTCTCATCCAAGGAATTTATGCAGGGCCATTTGTTGTTGACTTGTATTATGCTAATTAATCACACCAATGAGTCAAATCAACGGGTTTGCAGAAAGAAACATTTAAAAGTGCAAAGTGATTAAAAATAACTACTCATATTAAAGATGAAGCTTCCTAAGTACCCAATACAAACTGGATACTTCATCAACCAGTTTGTAAAAAAAACAAAATAAATCTGTGATAATGCTTTAATCCTTTCCGAGGGTTTGATATTTCCTGGCATTAATTAAAGAATACAATTTAGGCGTTTAGCAGACGCTCTGAATCCATGAGCCACTTACAGCAAGCAAGAACAAAAACATGGAAATACATCGTATTTATAAAAACGGTCATCATGAATCATACGTAAGCTAAGAAGATAGCAGTGGAATATCTATATACCGGTAATGAAACATACTATAGAGTGCTATGTCTACATAAAATGCTATCCGAGTTACAAAAGTTGAGCCTTTGCATACGCCTATAAGGTCCTCGAGGCTATAGGCCCTATAGCCTCGAGGACCTTACAGGCTTATGCAAAGGCTCAACTTTTGTAAAGGGCAAATGCTACAGGCTAAGATGCAGTCTGAAGACCTGAGGTGGGTTTTCAGACTACGGCGGAAGATTGAGAGTGAGTCTGCAGTTCTGATTGCAATGGGAGTGCATGCCATAGTTTTTGGGGACCCAGAAGGGTTTTTGGGGAGTTTGGGACATGTGGAGCGTTGCCCCGGCGTTTTTAGTGAAGGTACTTCCAGCTTCCCTGCGTTGGCTGATCTGAGCGTGCGGGAGGGTTTGTAGGGTTCAATCAGACTTGCAAGATATGGGGTACGTGCCATACCTTTGGTTGCTTTGAATGCCAGCATCAGAGTTTTGTACTTTGTACGTTTGGGCAGCGACCGGGAGCCAATGGAGGGAGCGGAGGAGGGGGGAGACATGTGAGAATTTTGGCTGGTTGAAGACCAAGCAAGCTGCGGCATTTTGGATCAAACTACTTTCTGGCCTCGACTGCTCATACATCCAAACAGAAAAGTCCTATTTGATTCCATTAAATTACTTTAAACAACATTAAACTCACTTTGTCACTCACTTTGCCACTCGATCCGCCATTCACTTTATGCATGCGCATACCCTCTATAGCTGGGTATTGAAGTCCACACACTGTACTACATCTCTACAGTATAGCTGGGTATTGTAGTCCACACACTGTACTACATCTCTACAGTATAGCTGGGTATTGTAGTCCACACACTGTACTACATCTCTACAGTATAGCTGGGTATTGAAGTCCACACACTGTACTACATCTCTACAGTATAGCTGGGTATTGTAGTCCACACACTGTACTACATCTCTACAGTATAGCTGGGTATTGTAGTCCACACACTGTACTACATCTCTACAGTATAGCTGGGTATTGCCTACAAACTCATGATCGATACGTATCACGACACAGAGGCCATAATATGAACGATATGGGCCTGGAAATCACACACACTGTAGGAAGGTCTTTTAATTTGGGACATAAGGAGGACATAATCACCTAATCACAATTATTTGAGATAATCGCAATTATTTTTGCATAACCGTCAATCATTTCCATGTTGAAAAATGTCCATACATTTCTTTCAAATATAGCATATCTACAAGCTTCTGTATATTTTGGAAAGAGGAAAAAATACAAAAACAATATTAAATGTCAGTGCTTTCTTTGTACATTGAGGTTATGCGTCATATCTGCCCCATGCAATTTGTGATTACAAAGCCTAAAAGGCAAGCAGAAATACAAATTGTTAACGTTCCATACTATAGAGTTACCGAGTACGAGTAAAAGTACTTCATTTTTAGTACTCTCCGATATGAGTACCATTTATTTTCGTTGAGTAACCACTTATTATTTCATTGTCATGCCTACACTTTTCAGTTGTCATTTAGATCTTGTAGATCGGCTGTTTTTGGCGATCTGCTGCAGTGTTGAGTCAGACTTGCTCCCGTTGCATTCGTTCAGCCTAGTGTCAGTCGGATGTTTTGGTACTCGGCTCAGAGTATCAGGGCCGGTTCCGAGTACTTGAGAGTGGAGTATCGGTATCTGAACAACCCTATAGACCTATTAGACATAAGGCTACTGACCAGCATGTGTAATTGTGCACACCACTGTACACTGGACTCCATTCTAAAGCATCCTGTCAAAATCAAGCCTGAATCTCTAAGCTCCCGAGACTCGAGGCTCCCCTCCGCTCCTCCCCCTACCCACTCCGCTCCTCTCCCCCGCTCCCCTCCCCTCCGCTCCTCTCCCTCCCCACTCCCCTCCCCTCCCCTCCTCTCCCTCCCCACTCCGCTCCTCTCCCCTCCCCTCCGCTCCTCTCCCTCCCCACTCCGCTCCTCTCCACTCCTCTCCGCTCCTCTCCACACTCCTCTCCCTCTCCCCTCCGCTCCCCTCCACACTCCCCACTCCGCTCCTCTCCACTCCTCTCCGCTCCTCTCCACACTCCTCTCCCTCTCCCCTCCGCTCCCCTCCACACTCCTCTCCCTCGCCACTCCGCTCCTCTCCACTCCGCTCCTCTCCACTCCTCACTCCCCTCCTCTCCCCTCCACACTCCGCTCCCCCGCTCCTCTCCCCTCCACACTCCGCTCCCCCGCTCCTCTCCCCTCCACTCCGCTCCTCTCCCCTCCACACTCCGCTCCTCTCCCCCGCTCCTCTCCCCTCCACTCCGCTCCTCTCCCCTCCACACTCCGCTCCTCTCCCCCGCTCCTCTCCCCTCCCCTCCTCTCCTCCTCTCCCTCCCTCCCTCCCCACTCCTCTCCCCTCCCTCCCCACTCCGCTCCTCTCCTCTCCTCTCCACTCCGCTCCTCTCCTCTCCCCTCCCTCCCTCCCCACTCCGCTCCTCTCCCCTCCCTCCCCACTCCTCTCCTCCCCACTCCTCTCCCTCCCTCTCCACTCCTCTCCCCTCCTCTCCCTCCCTCCCCACTCCGCTCCTCTCCCCTCCTCTCCCCCCCCTCCCCACCTCTCCTCTCCTCTCCCCTCCCCTCCTTTTGCTGCTGCCAGATGGGTTGAAACACCTTGTTCACCCTTCCACGTGTCCATCTTCTCTGGTTGAAACACCTTGTTCACCCTTCCACGTGTCCATCTTCTCTGGTTGAAACACCTTGTTCACCCTTCCACGTGTCCATCTTCTCTGGCCTGCAGAAACCTTGTATGTCCAAAACTGTTACTTTTCAGGAAATGGGCATAAAAAGACCTGTCTGTTCCAATGGATCCAAAAATGATAGAGTTTAGTCACAAGCTCTTTTTAATACTTTCCATTGGTTTAAATAAATCCACTGACAGACTAACCACTTTCACTTTTTGGTTCGTTTTTAAATTGTGTTTTTGAGTGGTGCAACCACTCCAAGGAACAGCAATGTCCGTGTTAACCTATGTGCGTGTTAACCTATGTGCGTGACTATGAGTACCAGTAGGGGCAAAAGTGGCACTGTTGTGCCAGAAACAGAGAGAGAGAGAGATAGTGCTGCACTGTTGACTGCTAATGAGAGACAGAGAGAGAGAGAGAGAGAGGGGGGGGGGGGGGTTAGGGGGAGAGGGGAGTTGCACCACTCAGTTCACACAGGTGTGATTTATTTTTTGAGTGGTGTAAACCACTCCTACGACTGGCTTTGTTAGTTTACGTGTCTGTCTGTCTGTGCTCAAAAAATGAGCATGGTTGCTACGGTCACCCAGTTCACCCGGGTGTGATTTCATTACGTCAGACATTACGTCAGACCACAGCTGATCAGGCTATATAAGACCTTACACCACTCAGTTCACACGGGTGTGATTTTTCTTTTACGAATTTACAAAGTACAAAAAAAATATGGAGATACATTGGTTTCTACCGCACAGAAACGTCCCACTGTGACAACAAAAAACAATAGCTGATCTATATACGACATCGCAATGCGTTGCAAATGTCCACAGAATAGGGACCATGCATATTGCTATGGGGATCAAGTGGTTAACAACAGTTGACTATTCAGGCGAGCACTCGGTACTCAGTATCCATCCAGAACCGTTAGAGGCGTTATAAATTGTCCCGGGCGCTAATTACGCTCATTTGACTGCACCGTTACCCTCCGAGGGAAAACATGAGGTGTGCGGCTGCTGCCAAATCATCCAAACCACAATTTGCTAGGAATCCTCTGTGGAGGCAGGCCTCTGTGTGGCAGCAGAAAGATAGAGGGGAAAGCAATTATGATTCAGTGAAATTAAATAATATGCACGACACATCCCACTTCCACTTGTGGTAATACTTTACCCTAAAGAAAAAAACAATGGGACAAAAAAAAAAGAAAAAAAGAAATGCCGACAGCGGCGTCAGCATTTTCAGCATCCTTGCCGTGTCATGCCGTTGCATTGCTAAGAGGGTTCTCTTTTCTTTTTTTTTTATTTAAACTAATCAGTCAAGGTCTGGCTGCTCTCTACCTTCGTTACAGCGTTACAAATGTAAACAACACACATTTCTCTGCTTGCGTGTCTGTGCGTGACAAGCCCATGACGTCTGACGCGTAGTGGTGGTGCGGTCATGTCAAATGTACAATACGTCTGAAAACGGTACGCCCGACAGAGTTGTGGTCAGAAAGCATAGCGCCTTGAGAGATGCATCATCTCGTTTTCAAAGGCGTATAAATGGTAAATTTATATAGCGCCATTACATATATTGTGCATTACATTCACCCATTCACACACACACACATTCATACACCGATGGCAGCGGAAACCATGCAAGGCACCAACCTGCACATCGGGAGCAATTAGGGGTTCAGTGTCTTGCTCAAGGACACTTCGACACTAACTCTGGGGGAGCCCGGGTTCGAACTGGCAACCTTGCGGTTTCCATCCAGCCACTCTACCCCTGTGGCTGGGGTACCCCCCCAAATACACACACACACACGAATAAAAACATACAATACAACTACACAATTACACACACACACACACACACACACGTACAACAACAATACAGTTTGCTTGCTCACCCCACCCCCCCCAGCCATTTTTCAACAAATATGGAGAACAATGCAAATACAATGACCCGAATCAACATAAGAAAGCACAAACAGGTTGTTTCAAGATGTGAATAGTACACACAAACACACACACACACACACACACACACACACACACACACACACACACACACACACGCACACACACACACAACTAACACTGTGAACAGTAAGCGTGCGTGCGTGCGTGTGTGTGTGTGTATCTGTGTGTGTGTCTGCGCATTGTTCCACACTTCCCACTCCATTAACTGTCGATGTAATAACGGTCTTCTACACGTATGAGTGCGTTCAGATATTTGGCCTGTGGATATTATGGCGCTGGTAACCTTGATTCTCATTGTGGATTCACAGAGCGTGGGACCTTCCCCCGTAGGCATGAATACTTTAGTGTTATACAGCGTTTCTCAACCTGAGGGCCGGGGGGGCCCACCGGTGGACGTTTTGAGAACCACTGCTTCTGAACAGTGTGGTCCGGGGACCACCGGGGTGGGGGGGGGACTGAGGTTAGGTTTAAGCCATTCAGGGCGGGAACCCCTTTTGGTGTTTAAGCATTATGTTAAACTTTTAGCTATTGAAAAATAGCAGATCTACAAGCTACGAGCTTGTAGGTCTGCTATTTTTGAAAAAATCATGGCGCAACCCTTTTGAACATATTCTTTCAGAGCGAACATTTTTGAGTGGTGTAAACCACTCCTACGACTGGCTTTGTTAGTATACGTGTCTGTCTGTCTGTGCTCAAAAAATTAGCATGGTTGCTACGGTCACGCAGTTCACCCGGGTGTGATTTCATTACCTCAGACATTACGTCAGACCACAGCTGATCAGGCTATATAAGACCTTACACCACTCAGTTCACACGGGTGTGATTTTTAACTCAAATCTTTGCTTCTGGGGGGGGTCCCTGGAACAACATATTTTCAGATGGGGGTCGGTGGCCAAATACATATATAATATTTGGGGGTCCTTGACATGAAAATGTTTTGAGAACAACTAACATAGAAACATGGATATTTCAAGAAAACTGTCAGGATTTAGAAGACATTTGTAGAATCGTCCTCGGGGTCTAAATGGGTCAAACGGGAACTGTCAATCACAGCGACCACTGGCCAATCACAGAAGG
>NC_136799.1:4675196-4700989 GCF_951216825.1 Electrona antarctica | reverse complement strand
AGAAACAGAGAGAGAGAGAGATAGTGCTGCACTGTTGACTGCTAATGAGAGACAGAGAGAGAGAGAGAGGGGGGGGGGGGGTTAGGGGGAGAGGGGAGTTGCACCACTCAGTTCACACAGGTGTGATTTATTTTTTGAGTGGTGTAAACCACTCCTACGACTGGCTTTGTTAGTTTACGTGTCTGTCTGTCTGTGCTCAAAAAATCACACCTGTGTGAACTGAGTGTGTAAGGTATAGCCTTAGTTACGTAATGAAATCATGTCTGACGTAATGAAATCACACCCGGGTGAAACAATGTGCAGAAAAAATGAGCATGGTTGCTATGTTCACCCTGTTCACCCGGGTGTGATTTCAGTTACGTGTCTGAACAGGGTGAACATAGCAACCATGCTCATTTTTTCTGCACAAAAAAGCCAGTTGTAGGAGTGGTTTACACCACTCAAAAATGAGCATGGTTGCTACGGTCACCCAGTTCACCCAGGGTGTGATTTCATTACGTCAGACATTACGTCAGACCACAGCTGATCAGGCTATATAAGACCTTACACCACTCAGTTCACACGAGTGTGATTTTTCTTTTACGAATTTACAAAGAACAAAAAAAATATGGAGATACATTGGTTTCTACCGCACAGAAACGTCCCACTGTGACAACAAAAAACAATAGCTGATCTATACACGACATCACAATACATTGCAAATGTCCACAGAATAGGGACCATGCATATTGCTATGGGGATCAAGTGGTTAACAACAGTTTACTATTCAGGCGAGCACTCGGTACTCAGTATCCATCCAGAACCGTTAGAGGCGTTATAAATTGTCCCGGGCGCTAATTACGCTCATTTGACTGCACCGTTACCCTCCGAGGGAAAACATGAGGTGTGCTGCTGCTGCCAAATCACCCAAACCACAATTTGCTAGGAATCCTCTGTGGAGGCAGGTGTGGCAGCAGAAAGATAGAGGGGAAAGCAATTATGATTCAGTGAAATTAAATAATATGCACGACACATCCCACTTCCACTTGTGGTAATACTTTACCCTAAAGAAAAAAACAATGGAACGAAAAAAAAAAGAAAAAAAAAAATGCCGACAGCGGTGTCAGCATTTTCAGCATCCTTGCCGTGTCATGCCGTTGCATTGCTAAGAGGGTTCTCTTTTCTTTCTTTTTTTATTTAAACTAATCAGTCAAGGTCTGGCTGCTCTCTACCTTCGTTACAGCGTTACAAATGTAAACAACACACATTTCTCTGCTTGCGTGACAAGCCCATGACGTCTGACGCGTAGTGGTGGTGCGGTCATGTCAAATGTACAATACGTCTGAAAACGGTACGCCTTGAGAGATGCATCATCTCGTTTTCAAAGGAGTCCCCAAATAAATGGTAAATTTATATAGATTGTGCATTACATTCAACCATTCACACACACACATTCATACACCGATGGCAGCGGAAACCATGCAAGGCACCAACCTGCACATCGGGAGCAATTAGGGGTTCAGTGTCTTGCTCAAGGACACTTCGACACTAACTCTGGGGGAGCCCGGGTTCGAACTGGCAACCTTGCGGTTTCCATCCAGCCACTCTACCCCTGAGCCACCGCCGCCCCCCAAATACACACACACACGAATAAAAACATACAATACAACTACACACACACACGTACAACAACAATACAGTTTGCTTGCTCACCCCACCCCCCCCCCCCCAGCCATTTTTCAACAAATATGGAGAACAATGCAAATACAATGACCCGAATCAACATAAGAAAGCACAAACAGGTTGTTTCAAGATGTGAATAGTACAAACACACACACACACACACACACACACACACACACACACACACACACACACACACACACACACACACACACACACACACACACACACACACACACACACACACACACACACACACACACACACACACACACACACAACTAACACTGTGAACAATAAGCGTGCGTGCGTGCGTGTGTGTGTGTGTGTGTGTATCTGTGTGTGTGTGTGTGTCTGCGCATTGTTCCACACTTCCCACTCCATTAACTGTCGATGTAATAACGGTCTTCTACACGTATGAGTGCGTTCAGATATTTGGCCTGTGGATATTATGGCGCTGGTAACCTTGATTCTCATTGTGGATTCACAGAGCGTGGGACCTTCCCCCGTAGGCATGAATACTTTAGTGTTATACAGCGTTTCTCAACCTGAGGGCCGGGGGCCCCACCGGTGGACGTTTTGAGAACCACTGTTTCAGAACAGTGTGGTCCGGGGACCACCGGGTGGAGGGGGGGGGGGGGGGTGGACTGAGGTTAGGTTTAAGCCATTCAGGGCGGGAACCCCTTTTGGTGTTTAAGAATTATGTTAAACTTTTAGCTATTGAAAAATAGCAGATCTACAAGCTACGAGCTTGTAGGTCTGCTATTTTTTTTAAATCATGGCGCAACCCTTTTGAACATATTCTTTCAGAGCGAACATTTTTAACTCAAATCTTTGCTTCTGGGGGGGGGGGGGGGGGGGGGGGGTCCCTGGAACAACATATTTTCAGATGGGGGTCGGTGGCCAAATACATATATAATATTTGGGGGTCCTTGACATGAAAATGTTTTGAGAACAACTGACATAGAAACATGGATATTTCAAGAAAACTGTCAGGATTTAGAAGACATTTTGTAGAATCGTCCTCAGGGTCTAAATGGGTCAAACGGGAACTGTCAATCACAGCGACCACTGGCCAATCACAGCAGGGCTTTCCTAGAACGAGGCAACAGAATACCGTGAGGACCACTTAACATTAAGTGAAGATAAGGCAGAAAGTGGGTGAAGATGCACTTAACCCATTCTAGGCGGGAACCCCTTTTTGGTGTTTTAAGCTATATTTAAAACTTGAACTATTAAAAAATAGCAGATCTACAAGCTCGTAGCGCGGCACCGAGTGACGCGCTACGAGCTTGTAGGTCTGCTATTTTTGAAAAATCGTGAAAAATGTGGCGCAAACCATGGGATATTCTTTCAGAGAGACTTTTTTTTTTTTTTTAATGTTTTTTTTTGTGGCTTTCGCCTTTATTTTTTTATGGAGGGACAGACAGTAGGCCGACAGGAAATGGGGAGAGAGATGGGGGGGGGAAGACATGCGGTAAAGGCCGTCGGGATCGGGAGTCGAACCCGCGGCACACTGCCAGACTGGATTGCCAGCCAAGGTGCCTGGACCATTGAGCCATGGCCCAGGCCAGAGAGACCGATTTTAACTAAAATCTTTGCTTCTGGGGTTGCCCCTGGAACAACATATTTTGAGACAGGGGGGGGGGGGGGGGTCGGCGGCCAATTACATATAATTTTTGGAGTCCTTGACATTAAATATTGAGTGATATAGGCCTAGTAGAAACATAGGTATTTCAGAAAACTGTCAGGATTTAGAATACTTTTTTTTTTATTTCGACGTCGGGCCTAAATGGGTTAATCCATTGAGACCTGGAACGCATCCATGTCACGTTAGCGTTTAACCACATTAACCATTAACCCATTTTTGGGCGTGAACCCCTTTTGGTGTTTTAAACATTGTTATAATTTAGCTATTGAAAAATAGCAGATCTACAAGCTCATAGCGCGCCACCGAGTGGCGCGCTATGAACTTGTAGGTCTGCTATTTTTGAAAAATCGTTAAAATGTGCCTCAAATCTTTCCGAAAATTGTCATGATTTAGAAAACTTTTTTTTTTTTTTTTTTCGACGTCAGGCCTGAATGGGTTAAACCCCACATGGGGGGCTCTATGCTTTAGGGTATTTTCTGTGTTGTTGGGAAAGCTTCCACAAACAGTATAAAGTCGATATGCCGTTTTCTTGCTAAAGCTTTCCCCACAGTACGGACGGATGGATGCTGCTGTTTAACGAGGTTAGTTTACACTTTGATTGACAGATTGTGATGAGAGTAGGACTGGGAATTAAACTAGTGCTACACAATATTTAATAGAAAGAAAGATGGCGTTCTAAGATCCAGACACCTCCGCCAGCGGCTCCCAAACTTGTTCACATTAACCCATTTTGACCTGAGAATAATTCTACAAATGTCTTCTAAATCCTGACAGTTTTCTGAAAAACCCATGTTTCTATGTCAGTGGTTCTCACGGTCACCCCCAAGATTATCTGTAATTGGCCGCCGACCCCCATCTGACAATATATTGTTCCAGGGACCCCCCCCAGAAGCAAAGATTTGAGTTAAAAATGTTCGCTCTGAAAGAATATATATTCAAAGACTGGGGCCACATTTTCAAGATTCTTCAAAAATAGCAGACCTACAAGTTCATAGCGCGGCACTCGGTGCCGCGCTATGAGCTTGTAGATCTGCTATTTTTCAATAGCTAAACTATAATACAAACACCAAAAGGGGTTCCCGCCCAAAATGGGTTGAGGACCCCAAAATTGACACTAGTTTAGCCCGTGGACCCCCATTTGAAAAGATATGCCAGGGACTCCCATAAGAGAAGATTTTTTACGGCTCTAGCAGTGATTCTCAACCCGTTTAATTCCAAGGACCCCAGTTTGACATGCATATTAATCTACGGACGGACACCCATGCAATGGCATTTCTATCTCTGGGAGTACTCTGGACCCCAATTTATATTGTAAAATTAATGTTAATTTAACCATTCGTACACTCTCAGAGTTACAGACCCATAAGGGTCCATTTGGTTCCAAACTATCATTTAGCTGCTATGGGGACGCCCTGGAGCTCCCTCAAGGACCCCTGGGGATCCCCGGACGGACCCCACTTTGCGGGAAACACTGACCAACGTAATCTCAATTCCTACATTTGTGCAAGAATCGTGCAGCACTGTGGCTGTCCACTTTATTTTATTTATGTTTACTCTTATGTTTCTGCTACAATAGACAGACTTTGAGAGGTTTAAGTCGAGCACTTTGATGTTGTCTGTTTAAAGCCACAGTAGTTATGGCTCCAGGCGCCACATTTTCAATGTAGTTCAGCAACTACAGACCAAACCAAAGACAATAACATATTTTCATGGCAAAACATGAGATTGAGAGAATCGTGGAGCACAAAATGAAACGTAGGAGGTGATGATTGCGAACGCAGTGAGCATTTACTATGAGACCCAGCAGATCACGTCTGTGTGTCTGTGTGTGTGTGTGTGTGTCTGTGTGTGTGTCACGCTGTAACACCACCCGCCCACCACCAGAGGGCGCAGCTGTATCACACACAAAAACACACACACACACATGCACGCACGCACACACACACACACGCACGCACGCACGCACGCACGCACGCACGCACGCACGCACACACACAAAACACTTAACTTAAAAAAAAACTTAACTTAAAAAAAAAAACTTAAAAAGGAAAAACGCGCGCACACAAAAAAAACTTAAAAAAAAACTTAACTTAAAAAAAACTTAACTTAAAAAAAAAACGTAAAAAGGAAAAACGCACACAAAAAACTTAACTTAAAAAAAAACTTAACTTAAAAAAAAAACTTAAAAAGGAAAAACTTACACACACAAAACTTAACTTAAAAAAAAACTTAACTTAAAAAAAAAACTTAAAAAGGAAAAACGCACACACAAAAAACTTAACTTAAAAACAAACTTAACTTAAAAAAAAACTGAAACAAAAAACTTTAAAAAAAAAACCTAAAAAAGAAGCACGCACGCACGCACACATACACACACTAAAAAAAACTTGAAAAAACATTTAATTTAAAAAAACTTAACTTAAAAAAAACCTTAAAGTACGTAATTTATTCTAATTGTTGTTATTGCAATTTACGAGCTGCGTTCGCTTCCCGCGTTTGCGCGTCTTACTTGTACTGTATAGATAGATCAACGGAAGGTATTCAAGTACAGTGAGTGAGGGAGTGAAGTAGTAATACAAACGCTTGAATGAATGAGTGTGCGTGGATTGTTCACACACACACACACACACACACACACACACACACACACACACACACACACACACACACACACACACACACACACAGTCTCCCGCGTGGAAACTGGAAAGGGGAGATATTATACTTTTTGAGAGGCCAGGATGAGGTCGTGAGCAACTCTGACACACACACACACACCAAACAACGTCACTACTGACGGACTGTACTCACCTTCGCAGACTCCCACTTCGTACTGCGCGATGCTGTCGCCGTTGTCCAGCGGCCTGATGACGCACCGCAGCCCGCGGTCGCAGGTGCCGTGCAGCCCGAACACGCCCCCGCACGTCTCGTTCCTCTGCCGGGCGCACACCCGGCAGCAGCCGCAGATGCCCGGCACCGCGGAGCCCTTGCAGGCGCCCGCCGGCAGCTCCTCGCACTTGGACTGGTCGCAGGGCAGGCACAGCAGCGCGCTGCTCAGGCCGGAGGCGAACAGCAGGGCGAGGGACGCCGACAGGAGGAACCGGCGGGCCGGGGCGGCGGCACGATGCGGCGCCGGCCCGGAGGATGATGATGGCGACGACGAAGAGGACCAAGACAGTGGCATGATGATGATGGTGATGGACGAAGAGAGGAGAAGATGATGATGATGATCCGCACAGTTAATCCCCCGAAAAATATGTTCCAAAGTGCGAAGACCCAGGGAGAGGGGGTGAGGAGGGATTAAACCTTGGGTTCTGGCCCGGTACGGGTCACCGGCTGGTCTCCAGTGGGTCCCCACATGACAAGAGTATAAGAGAGGCTTACTTGTTTCAAACTGTGGGGAAAAAGTACCCCCCCTAAAAAAAGAGACACGCACGCGTACACACACAAGGTGTTTCAGCTGATCCGTGGAGAATACGACCCCAAGGCCTGTCTGACTGCCCCCGGGGGAGGAGAGGGGGGTCAGGGTCGGTCAGGTGCACCGGGGTCAAACTGCACCCCTGACAGATGGTCCGTTAATGGGTCCTGTACGCGCACGCACACGCACACGCACGCTCCTGTTATAGAGAGGATACCAGACTGCTTCCTTCCTGCAGTCCAAACTAACTGCGTTGTAGTTCCAAATGTCCAGAAGTAAAAACAAAAACAGAGTCCCAATCTCCCAACCTAGAAGAACCGCTGGTGGGTGTCAGCAGCGCGTACAGACAGCCATATGTATGCTGTGATGATGCCCGTCGGCTACAGATACAGAACGCTATGCATACAACATGGATGGGGGGGGGGACCACTGGGGAAATAAAGCCCACGAACTCCGTCTCGTTATCCCACGCACCGCTTCAGGCTGCCCGCGTGTCTAATCACACCCGACACGGCAAGTACACAGAATTAACGAGATAGAATCAGCCGTGTGTGTGTGTGTGTGTGTGTGTGTGTGTGTGTGTGTGTGTGTGTGTGTGTGTGTTAATCCTTCCTATGCTGCTGCTGCTGTGGTGTTGAAGTGTCAAAACTCAAACCACCTGCATGCAATGATGTCGTTGATTTATACGATAATAATTCAACTCCACCGCGAAAAGGACGAATGTTCCAGGAAAGGTCCAGGAGAATATGATTTGGCTTTATGAAGTAGTATTATTATTATTATGCCCACATGTCTTGCAGTGACATATGACTTCCGTTGGTTCCTTGACTGCAGTCTGTCCTCCTAAAAGCAGACTTCTTGTCTTGTATATAAAAAGTGAAGCGACATAAACAAGGTTCTGTCTGGAAGGCAGAGAGCAGAGGAGACAGACAGACGGTTACATAAACGTCAACAACTCTCTCAAATGTCAGGAAGAAATCGTTTTTAAACTTCTCGTCCACAGTCAGTCAGTAGTGGGCTGGCTGGCTGTCAGTTATGGCGGTCACCGTCCCCTCGGTCCGCGTGAGAAGAGAAGAATTATTGAAGAAGAAACCACCAGGAAAAGCATTCAAAAACAGTGTGGAAACTTTTCCTCCGCCCGGTGGCTCGGTGGGTCGGTCGGTTCTTTCCTCGCCGACTCTGCCCCTTCCTCCTCCCGCCTCCGTCAGGCAGCGGACTGGACGGAGGAATGTCGGTGTGTGTGTGTGTGTGCGTGTTCAAGAAGAAGTCCACACTCCGTCCGAACAAACGACACACGCTCTCAACAACACAACAACCACAGCAACACAAATATATATCTATAAAAATCCACCAATAAATCCCTCCTGAGTCCTTCTGACTGACTGACTGAGAAAAATCCAGGAGGAAATTAGCAAAAACAACAACGCACGGAAATCACTTCAGTTCTTCAGAAACAAAATCACGTCCGCAGACTTTTCCTCTTCCTCGTGCCGTCCCATTCCGTCCTGTCTGTCCTCCTCCTGTCCTCCTGTCCACCGTCCTGTCTGTCCTCCTCCTCCTCCTGCTGCCAAAATAATATGTCTGTCCCGTTGTTTTACGAGCGACGTCACTTTTTCTCTCCACTGTGTGTGTGTGTGTTGCTCGAGCCGCTGCCCTAGTGTGGACTGCTGCCGAGACGAGAGAGAGACAGGACTTTATTCTATTCTGACTGGTGCTCTCTCGCTCTCTCTCTCTCTCTCTCTCTCTCCACTTCCTTCCTTTCCTTGCGCGGAATGCGCGCGAGCCGTTCTGTCTGTGTATATACACACACACTACAGTCAGTCAGTGACACACACACGTACTGTACAGAGCAAGCAGCGCGCGCTGGCTACCTCTCTCTCTCTCTCTCTCTCTCCTGGCTCGAGCCGTGCGTGCGTGCGTGACCTCATAACGGGACCACGCCCACCGCCGAGGAAAACCCCGTGCTGCTATTGGACGGTGGCGCGCGAGGAGGGGGGGGGGGGGGGTGGGGGGGCAATGCAGCGGCTCGAGGGCGCAGGTGTGGAATGTAGGGAGAGAGAGGTATAGGCTAGGCGGAGGGAGAGAGAGAGAGAGAGAGAGAGAGAGAGAGAGAGAGAGAAAACAATTGAAGGTGTGTTACTGGATCATTAAACTAGTGGTTCTCAAACATTTTCATGTCAAGGACTCTGGCCGCTGACCAACCTCTGAAGGACTTTGTGCCAGAGCCCAGAGACCCCCATAATAGATTCATATTGCAGGCCTGACGTTGAAATAAATAAAAAAAAGTCTTCTGAAAGAATAATATATATACAAAGATTTGTGCCACATTTTCATGATTTTTCAAAAATAGCAGACATACAAGCTCGTAGCGCGCCACTCGGTGGCGCGCTATGAGCTTGTAGATCTGCTATTTTTCAATAGCTAATGTATAACATAATGCTTAGTTAAAACACCAAAAGTGGTTCCCATTCAGAATGGGTTAACGAATATTGTCCATTTGTATCGTGCTGCGTGCATATCGTATTAAAAAAAGTTAAAATGTATCGTTCTCACCCCTATTAAATTCAGAATTCACGTTCTTGTGATCTATATAGATCATAAAACATTATTCAGGAATGAAATAACTTATATAACATTAATTGAAGCATCATCATACCCGGAAGATATGATAAGATATTCAACGCCATGAACTGAGCGGCATAAGACTATACTTTCTGGCCTTGACAGCCCAGACATCCAAACAGAAAAGGCCGCAATCTGCATTCAAAGATGTTCCTAGAAGCTTTGTCATTGGTCGATTTACCTGTCTGCTTCCTGATTGGTTAGTCATTGCGACCGGGTTTTTTTTTCCGACCAATGACAAAGCTTCTAGGCCATCTTTGAATGCAGATAGTGGCCCCTAGATGTGTCACAGAGACTACTTTTTTGGGGGGAGCGTTCTACCCATTAGGGGGGGGCTGTCTACCAAAAAAAAGGGGAAAAAGGTCATTCAAATTTTGACATATTATTGCTTATAGCAGCTTCAAACCACGTTAAACAACATTAAACTCACTTTGCCACTCGATTTGCCACACACTGTATGCTCTGCCATAGAGCATGGTACGAATTACAGGCCTTCCTGTGCAGGAAACTGGGTTCAAATCCGGGATAGAAGAGGAAAGTTACATAGTGCAGCTTTAATATATACAGTAGCCTAAAATAAAATATATAAAGAGCGTCACAGTCTCGCCCCCTTTCATGACGACCAGAGACCCATTCATTTTCCTCATAGACTTTTCAAAAAGTATGTATTTAAAGACGTTTACACCGTGGACAAAGCCAACTGGGATCGTGACATGACAATGAACATGACAATAAATAATTTAAGACACTGAACACATGGCCTCCAGTGAGTCGGTCGGTGTGAGCTCGCCATCATTGTGTGAATGTGGGAAGTGAGGACGCTGGCGTTGACTGTTCACCGCTTCACCTCCCAATGTATGAATGAATGAACCATTGTAAAGCGCTTTGAGTACTTGGAAAAGGGCTATAAAAATGCAATTCATTATATCAATGTTTGTGTTACGCAATGTTTGAGTTTACACTACGACGTAAAATTGTCCATTCATTGTGTGTAGGAGGTGGACACACAAACACTAAAAGCTGGACATAGGAGGGGCTAGCCCCCCTCGAAAAAAAGAGTTTCCAGTGTCATAAATAAGAACTTGAAGTATATCGATACAAAGGCTGAAAGGCCTGCATTTGCATTCTAATGGGTGATCGAGGGCCGCGCTCTATACACACAACGGCCAATCCGCTGTCCACTAATAGTTCTCAGGTCTGGTTTTTGTCCTCAGTGTATGGATTTTGGCCATGCGGCAGAAATGGATTTGGACAGGCGTCCGCCTGTCCTCGCCTTATTGTAGATACGCCACTGCCACCCACCCAACCGCGGCCGGCAGCTCAATGGCTTTCAATAATAGCTTTGTTGATGTATACAATTAAAACAGGGCTTAAGATGTAGGCCTTGAATGGCTACACTGTTCCTCATTCTGTTCATGGGGACCCCTGGAACACCCCCGCAAGGTTTGGGGGTATGTGGTACCATGTGGTAATGACAGCTGCGGCTAATTCAATTAATATACGAAGGGGCGCTCAGTGGAGCACAAATCTCTGCCAGGAGGCATGGCCTCATGCCTCTCCCTCCCATCGCGGTGTCAGTGTGATGCATGTGGTGTTTGTTTTGGCTTTAGTGTGCGTGTATGAAAAAGGACGGAGGGGCGAAAGGTTTTGATAAAAATGTGCTGATCGTTAATGCCTTAATCCATCATGTTTAGCTTTTTGCAGACTGGGAACAACAGAACAGGGTGGATTTAGTAAACGACAGTGAGCGTCCCTCGTGTCTGTCCAAATCGCCACACAAATAATAGCACAGGGATCCAAAGGGAGGCGACCAGCACCATACAGGGATCCAAAGGGAGGCGACCAGCACCATACAGGGATCCAAAGGGAGGCGACCAGCAGCATACAGGGATCCAAAGGGAGGCGACCAGCAGCATACAGGGATCCAAAGGGAGGCGACCAGCAGCATACAGGGATCCAAAGGGAGGCGACCAGCAGCATACAGGGATCCAAAGGGAGGCGACCAGCAGCATACAGGGATCCAAAGGGAGGCGACCAGCAGCATACAGGGATCCAAAGGGAGGCGACCAGCAGCATACAGGGATCCAAAGGGAGGCGACCAGCAGCATACAGGGATCCAAAGGGAGGCGACCAGCAGCATACAGGGATCCAAAGGGAGGCGACCAGCAACATACAGGGATCCAAAGGGAGGCGACCAGCAGCATACAGGGATCCAAAGGGAGGCGACCAGCAGCATACAGGGATCCAAAGGGAGGCGACCAGCAGCATACAGGGATCCAAAGGGAGGCGACCAGCAGCATACAGGGATCCAAAGGGAGGCGACCAGCAGCATACAGGGATCCAAAGGGAGGCGACCAGCAGCATACAGGGATCCAAAGGGAGGCGACCAGCAGCATACAGGGATCCAAAGGGAGGCGACCAGCAGCATACAGGGATCCAAAGGGAGGCGACCAGCAGCATACAGGGATCCAAAGGGAGGCGACCAGCAGCATACTACATATTGCAACGTGCAATATTAACCAAACACAGTGGTTTTCAACCAGCTTGGTCCTTGATGGGGGTTCCAGGTGGTCAGCAGCTGAACGATGGACAGTTGGTAACCAAATGGACCCTTATAGATATTTAACTCTTGAGAGCGTAAAATGATACCAAATGGACCCTTATTTTTATTTAATTTTTTTAATTCTTTATTTTCAGCAACGCCCTGCACACAGAAACACACACACACACACACACACACACACACACACACACACACACACACACACACACACACACACACACACACACACACACACACACACACACACACACACACACACACACACACACACACACACACACTCAAACCTGGGAGCTGACCAGTACAACCACAGTCTTATACTGTTGGCCACTAAGCAGCTCCGGGGGGAGCAGTTGGGGGTTAAGTGCCTTGCTCAAGGGCACTTCAGCGGTGTTGGGTGAGTGATGAAAATCACTTCCCCACCCAGACTTTTCCTGCCCGTCCGGGGAATCAAACCGGCAACCTTTCGGCAACAAGGGCGCTCCTCCTCTAACCCTTAGGCCACCGCTGCCCCCTAAAATATGGGTCCATTTGGTTTAATTTTTACGCTCTCAAGAGTTAAATTATTGGTAAACATCTGCTTTACTTATACTCTACAGCTGGTCTGCGGACCAGCTGCTGCTGGTCGAGCCTACGACCAGCGAGAGAAGCAGGGGTGACCGTGCCTTTGCGGCTGCATGTGGGGCCCCAGGCTGTGGAACGCACTGCCCTTCACCATCAGATCTGCCCAGTCGATCAGAGTTTTTAAATCCCTACTCAAAACCCACCTGTTCTCCCTTGCTTTTAATTGCACTTGAGTTCCTCTGTTCATTTTTATTGTTGCTCTTCATGTCAATGTAAATGGTAAATGGTGCATTTATATAGCGCCTTTATCCAAGGCGCTTTACATAGATTGTGCGACCTGCTCTACCTCCTGAGCCACAGTCGACCAATGTATGTTATTGTTTTTATTTCTTGCCTTTGATGTCCATGTTTTGGGTCCGAGAGGCTAAATGTCATCAAATGGTGGTCCGTGGCTCAAATTCAGAATATATAATGGGCCTTGACATATATGAAAAGGGTGCAAAACCACTGCAATAGCACATTCAAGATCTACAAAGAAGATATTCAATACGACAAAGGTCTGTAGGTCAGTCATAAGCTACATGATAACATCTATAACTGTTGTGTGTGTTCAGTTGTTGTCGTTGCTGTATATATTGTTGCCGTCAGGCAGAATCTCCATATTCTAACTTGTATTTCTTCATAAATGAACACCCTACTTTATAATGATATATGATTTCACGTATTACCTATAGGGAGCAAGCAGGGATGGAGCAGCAGACAGGGATATAGCAGACAGGGATATAGCAGACAGGGATATAGAGCTTCGACTCGACAAAGCACAGCTGGCATTTAGGATCTAGCAGAGCCTTAGATATAGACAGAGTTACGCAAACTGCGTTCACTTCATGGGGCTTCAGTCCACTGGCGGCTCTCCTACATAGACTACGCATTGAGCGTGGGGACAACCAACTGGGACAAGTCCTGGACCGGAAGCAGGCAGAAATACCTAGACTCAGGCAACAGCCCAGCTTTAATGATCTTAAATCCCTTTATTTTAAATTGTTTTGTAGTAATAGTACAACATAAACATTAAAGAGACTTTAGTTGTTACTGTACAATACTTTAAAACAGTTGTCATGTTGCACACATGCTTAAAATAGCTCTCGTTTTGGCGCCAAAAAAAACAAACATTTTTTTTTTTTTAACTCTGTCCCAACTCTGTCTGCCCAGTGTCCCCCCAGTGTCCCCCCAGTGCCTCCCCAGTGCCTCCCCAGTACCTCCCCAGTGTCTCCCTAGTGCCAGTGTCCCGCCAGTGCCTCCACAGAGACTCCCCAGTGTCCCCACAGTGCCTCCCCAATGGACCCCCAGTGCCTCCACCGTGTCCCCACTGTCCCCCCAGTGTCTCCTCAATTTTTGGGACAAAGTAAAAAAAAAAAAAAAAAAAGTGAGACGGAGAGCTCTGGTGGACGCCCTACGCCCCTCGACGGGGTAAACAGGATTCAGGCCCTCTGGTGGACGCCCTACGCCCCTCGACGGGGTAAACAGAGCTCTGGTGGACGCCCTACGCCCCTCGACGGGGTAAACAGGATTCAGGCCTGACGTCGAAATAAAAAAAAACGTTTGCTCTGAAAGAATATATATTCAAAGATTTGTGCCGCATTTTTACGATTTTTCAAAAATAGTAGACCTACAAGCTCGTAGCGTAGATCGTAGCTTGTAGATCTGCTATTTTTCAATAGCTAAAGTATAACATAATGCTTAGTTAGAACACCAAAAGGGGTTCCCGCCCAGAATGGGTTAAGTCAAGTTATAATGATACTGCAGCGTCCCACAATAGCATCAAAAGTAGCAGATCCACAAGCTCGAAACACGACACGAAGCGACGCATTTTGAGCTACAGATGAGCTACAGACTTCTGCTGTTTTTGAATCCTGAAAAGTAACAGTTTTGGACATAATGGGGTTTCCACGCGACAGAGACCATGTGTACACACAGTGTATTGATATATTTGAGTTAATTTCCTTAGACTACCGTCTTCATAATTACTATTATTACTTATGTGCTGCTGCAATGTCTGAAGAAGCAGAACAGAAAGAAGTTTTACTGATCATGTACAGTATACCTGTAGGTATGGAAGTACTGTAAGATGTAACAATAAAGATTAAAGGTCAATCTCAATCCTTGACCTGAGCATTATCATCTGACCTTTTCCCCCAAAATTGGCTCAAACATGGGTATATGCATTCTACTACACTGCCACTAACATGTGGAATGACCTACTGTCCTACTGTAACAAAAGACAAAACTAACCTACAGTAAAATAAGTCCTGTCCCGTGGGGGCAGAGGGTTATACTGTACAATGGGAAACAAGAAAGTACTAGTCATTATATACAGCTTGCAACAGAAACTCAGGGAAAAATAAATTACCTTACGGACAGTTTAGAGTAGACATTTCCATTTTTTTCCCCTTCTTTTTATTAAGAATTGCACCGTATTGTGCACTACAGTTATCATCTGAATCAATATGTGAGCTTTTCTTCTAACAAACATGTCATGATTCGATAACTGAGCCAATTATAGACGATTTTGACAACAAAACCACAATGTACTCTTCATCATCATCATCATCATCATCAGCAGCATTTGGTCCATTTGGTTCCATTTGTACACTCTCAGAGTTAAATTAACATTGATTTTACAATATGAATTGGGGGTCCCAGAGAGAGAAATGCCATTAAATGGGGGTCCGTAGACTATACTATAACTGGGGTTGAGAATCACTGCTAGAGCCGTAAAAATCTCCACTTATGGGGGTCCCTGGCATATATTTTCTAATGGGGGTCTGTGGGGCTAATTAGTGTCAATTTGGGGGTCCTTGGCATGGAAAGGGTTTGTGAACCCCTGGAGTAGGGCATAAGCTTGGATATCTGTGATAATTGGCAGAGTCAGCAGAGCATGTTGAGGAGAGACTCTCTGTCTCCCTGAACTGAGACAGAAAACTTTTAAAAGTCTTTGAGATTCCAAAACTTGCACGTCGAGTCGTCGACTGTACTATTTTTGACTTTGAGAACCTCTTGTTAAATCTGAACACAAAAACATCAAATGTGTGTGCACAAAAGTGACAGTAAAATGTGTGTGTGTGTGTGTGTGTGTGTGTGTGTATGTGAGTGTGTGCGTGTGTGTGTGCGTGCGTGCATGCTCCTCTGTGTGTTAATAAGCATGTGCAGCAGTTGTACCTGGTTTGACCGTAATGTAACCTTCTTCTGATCAGTGTTTGGATCTAAAACAGATCCAATTAAATCAAATAATTCACGTGTATGTGCGTGTGTGCGTGCGCGTGTGCGTGTGCGCGTGCGTGTGCGTGTGTGCGTGCGTGTGAGTGTACTCGTGCGCGTGCGCGTGCGTGTCCAAGACAACAACAAACATTATCTTATTATGAGGTCCTCTCACAATGTTGAATTTGGCTCACTGCAAACACGCACGCACGCACGCACGCACGCACGCACGCACGCACGCACGCACGCACGCACGCACGCACGACTCACGAGGGTCCAGAAGGGACAGTCGTCTAGCAGCCGAGGGTCCAGAAGGGACAGTCATCTAGCAGCCGAGGGTCCAGAAGGGACAGTCGTCTAGCAGCCGAGGGTCCAGAAGGACAGTCGTCTAGCAGCCGCGGGTCCAGAAGGGACAGTCGTCTAGCAGCCGAGGGTCCAGAAGGGACAGTCGTCTAGCAGCCGAGGGTCCAGAAGAACAGTCGTCTAGCAGCCGAGGGTCCAGAAGAACAGTCGTCTAGCAGCCGAGGGTCCAGAAGGGACAGTCGTCTAGCAGCCGCGGGTCCAGAAGGACCAGGCATTAAAAGGGTCTCATTATATCTCACAGTAAAACCCTGGGTTTTAATTTGAACGCTGCTCGTGAACATTTGAACGCTGCTCGTGAACAAATGGAGCCGTGAGGACCCGCGTGAAGGCTCCGTTTGCAGCACGCGCCCCGGGGGGGTTAAACGAACACCCATTGTTTGCTGCGAAGCTTAATCCATTTTGGGCGTGAACCCCTTTTGGTGTTTTAAGCATTGTGTTATGCTTTAGCTAGTGAAAAATAGCAGACCTACAAGCTCATAGCGCGGCACCGAGTGCCGCGCTACGAGCTTGTAGGTCTGATATTTTTGAAAAATCGAGAAAATGTGGTGCAAATCTTTGAATATATATTTCAGAGCGAACATTTTTAACTAAAATATTGGCTTATGGGGGGTCCCTGGAACTACATATTTTGGATGGGGGTCCGTGGCCCAATAGAGATAATTCTGGGGATCCTTGATATGAAAAAGGTTGAGCACCACTGACATAGAAACATGTTTTTTTCAGAAAAAAATTAGGATTTAGAAGCCTTTTTTTTTAATCGACCTCAGTCCAAAATGGGTTAACAAAAGCTACTGTACGAGGAGACGGACGGCTCCTCGGCGTGTCTGCCTGAAGATCCTTCATAAGCACGGTGTAAAGTCACCCGGGGAGCAGTCGGCTAGCTAGAGCGGGGCCCTTTCAGCAGCAGAAGGCGACAGACAATAATGTGTCTAATTTGGATCAAACCTTAGGGAGGGGATATGATGAGGGGATATGATGGCACCACATAAAAAAACCCCAAGAAAACAAAAACATTTAAAACCTGCAGATGGTACCTTTTCCTTCTGTGTGGTTTGCAGGAGGAGACAGACCACACGTATACTGTACTTCAGTCAGACCACACCTCCATCACCCTCTGTAGTCCAACTTAGTAAGAGGTTCAAAGTAAAAGTATTTAGGACGACCATCTGGTCGATTCTACTCTTCTATGGCTCCGAGACATGGAGTCACTTTCAAAGAAAGTATTAGAGAAACGGTTGGATGGCACTTACACCCGCCTTCTAATGAGAGCGCAAAATCTGTCTTGGAAGAGCCACCCGTCGACTTCTCTAATATACGGCAACCTTCCCCGTGTTTCTTCCCTAGTCCTATATCCAGAAGAACACAGTTTGCCGGCCACTGCTACAGAGCTGACAATGAGGTTATATCTTCCCTTCTTCTCTGGAGTCCTGCCTCAAAGCAGACCAGAGGTAGAAAACTGTCGTTTTCCCTGATGTCATCGCTAGGGACACATGCATCACGCAGGGATGTAAATAGGTTTTCAATGTAATGAGTCCCGGGATGCAGGGATGGTCTTTTAGAAATGAGTCCCAGGGACATTTTATGAGTCCCACTTCAACGACGTTAGGAGTCATATTTTGCAATTTTTTACAAATTGCAGCATTTAACTCCCATTTCATTTTATATGGTTAAATGTTGTTATATTCATGTAGAAAACAGAAGAAGAAATTATAACTAAAGCTAGCAAAATATCGCATAATTTTTTACGTGTATTATTTTTACTGTACATGCTGAGTACAGTCGTGCATCCCGTGGATGCAGAGGTCGTTGTTTTATTGCGTCCCTTAACTATAAACTGCATTTTAATCTCTGCATCAGTAAGCAGGAACTGGGGACGGCAATGAAGGACCGGGAAGTCTGCTGGCGTGGCATTGTGTGAAATCCATGATCTCGACCGCGGTCCAAAAAATGATGATGATAGTCCGGCAGCCGGGGGCGTGGCGTGGTAAATTTGGTATGTATAGAAAACAAAACATCATCAAACGTGAAGAGATCCCATTTCCAACGTGCCATCTGGAGGAGAGCTCTTCGTCCCACTGGTGTTGCGTTGGAGAGGAATAAGGAAAGGGAAATGGTCACATTAGCATTTAGCAGACAACCTGCACCATACTGTACATCCTGAAGACAGTGTGTTGTTGTGCATGTACAGCAGAAACCCCATGTTGAACTGTATAGCATACACTAAAAGCCAGTGAAACGACACCATTCCGTTCTCTTATATGCATTGTATGCATCTGCTGAATGACAATAAAGTTATCTTATCTATCCATCTAAACGCTGTGCATCTGCCAGCCTGCTGGCTCGCACAATGTTTTGCAAATCCCAAAGGAGATCTGTCTGCAAACAGTGAGAAATCATAACAAAGCAACTCCAAGTCATTTTGACGAGGAAGAAGTTGATATCTATAACCGTCATGCAAGTTGGACTACAAGTTGCACACATTAACCCATTTTGGGGCGGGAACCCCTTTTGGTGTTAGCATTATGTTATGCTTTAGCTATTGAAAAATAGCAGATCTACAAGCTCATAGCGCGCCACCGAGTGGCGCGCTACGAGCTTGTAGGTCTGCTATTTTTGAAAAATCGAAGAACGGCTGACATAGAAACATAGCTTTTTCAGAAAACTGTCAGGATGTAGAAGACATTTTTAGAATCTGATCTCAGGTCCAAATGGGTTAACTAGGGAAAAGGTTTATTCCTTATTAGCATATTCAATGACCTAAAACCACCGTTACAAAAACTAAATAATTGCACGTACTCTATCCTGTTGAGCGTTGATAGGCCATTCATTACCTAATTATGCAAAACGTTTTTTGCAACATTTTTTATATTTCATACACTATGCCCATGGATTACATTTCAATAATAATAGTTATAGAAAACTATATATTTCCAAGATTATTATTGTTTTGTACAATATATATTGTATATGGTCACATAGAACCCGCTATAAAAAAATGTACCCAATGCTGATCATGAGGTTATATCTTCCCTTCTTCTCTGGACTCCTGCCTCAAAGCAGACCAGAGATAGAAACAAAAATGCTGACAGCCGGTCAGCATGTTGTTTCAGGAATGTATGTATGTATATACTGCAGACAATATTTTAGGCCAATAAAAAAACTATACCAAATGTCCCACTTTGAACAGAAAAAAGCCTGTTGGAGCCTCATGCCACACTACGAGCATTTAGGTTCACTCTCTTTTGCGACTGACCAAGATATATGACCACACATTTCTGACCACGGTTTTGACCAAAAGTCTTTGTTAATTAAAAGGTTTGTTTTCTTTATACCACAATGTTTGTTAATTGTGTAATTCTCATGCTACTGTATATATCTAAACCTAATGCTAGGTTAATTGTTTCCCTCGTAATATGTATCCTAGTAGTTTCATATTATGTACAGATGGTTATTTCAAATGGTAAATGGTGCATTTATATAGAGCCTTTATCCAAGGCGCTTTACATAGATTGTGCATCAATTCACCCATTCACACACACATTCATACACCGATGGTGGCGGAAACCATGCAAGGCACTAGCCAGCACACCAGGAGCAATTAGGGGTTCAGTGTCTTGCTCAAGGACACTTCGACACTAACTCTGGGGGAGCCAAGGTTCGAACAGGCAACCTTGCAGTTATACCATCCAGCCACTCTACCCCTGAGCCACTGCCTCCGATAGTATATATATTGTTGATAGTATATATTGTTGAGATTCTGACGGTTTGGTTTAGGATCCTAGTTATTTTAGGCACTACTACACTACACTGTCTCTGTGCATTCTATGTTTTTATGTTTTCCCTGCGTATTGTAAGTCACTCTGGATAAGAGCGTCCGCTAAAGGCCTAGATTTTAATAGTAAATTGTGATAATGATATCTCGTCTCTGTCTGGTGGAAACCTCATGTTGTCCAAAACTGTTACTTTTCAGGATTCAAATCCTAAAATAGCAAAAGTATAGCAGATCCAAAAGGTCAAAACGCGGCGCGATCTGCTACTTTTGATGCTTAAAGGTCCTTGCAAACGGGGAGTGATAAAACACGCCTATAGTTCATTTTCAATGAGACCTGCGTTTTTTGCTCGTAGAAGTCGCGATGCGACAACGCAAGCGTATTTACGTGAGCGTGGATTTGTTCACGCGCGTGCTCGTTACGTGCACAGTACGCCCGCGACTCACCAGACCTGGAACAACCAGGCAACAACGACTCACCAGACCTGGAACAACCAGGCAACAACGTCTCACCAGACCTGGAACAACCAGGCAACAACGTCTGACTCACCAGACCTGGAACAACCAGGCAACAACGTCTCACCAGACCTGGAACAACCAGGCAACAACGACTCACCAGACCTGGAACAACCAGGAAACAACGACTCACCAGACCTGGAACAACCAGGCAACAACGTCTGACTCACCAGACCTGGAACAACCAGGAAACAACGTCTCACCAGACCTGGAACAACCAGGCAACAACGTCTGACTCACCAGACCTGGAACAACCAGGAAACAACGACTCACCAGACCTGGAACAACCAGGCAACAACGTCTCACCAGACCTGGAACAACCAGGCAACAACGACTCACCAGACCTGGAACAACCAGGCAACAACGTCTCACCAGACCTGGAACAACCAGGCAACAACGTCTCACCAGACCTGGAACAACCAGGCAACAACGACTGACTCACCAGACCTGGAACAACGAGGCAACAACGTCTGACTCACCAGACCTGGAACAACCAGGCAACAACGTCTCACCAGACCTGGAACAACCAGGCAACAACGTCTCACCAGACCTGGAACAACCAGGCAACAACGTCTCACCAGACCTGGAACAACCAGGCAACAACGACTCACCAGACCTGGAACAACCAGGCAACAACGTCTCACCAGACCTGGAACAACCAGGCAACAACGTCTCACCAGACCTGGAACAACCAGGCAACAACGTCTGACTCACCAGACCTGGAACAACCAGGCAACAACGTCTGCGTTCCTCGCTTCACGTTCCTTTTGAGCACCACTGATACAGAAACTGTCCGGATTTAGAAGACATTTTTTTAATTTCCTTTGGGAGGAAGGCCCAAGGGCCTTGCAAACAGAACCCAAACAGCAAACAGCTAAACAGAATCCAGGTCTGGTGAGTCGCGGGCACGTGTGTACGTAACGAGCACGCACGCAACACGTTCACGGGGCCGCGCTCGGGTTTCATCGCTCCCCGTTGGCAAGGCCCTTTAGTGTGACGCCGTAGTATGATCAAGGCCCTTTAGTGTGACTCCGTAGTATGATCAAGACCCTTTAGTGTGACTCCGTAGTATGATCAAGACCCTTTAGTGTGACTCCGTAGTATGATCAAGACCCTTTAGTGTGACACCGTAGTATGATCAAGGCCCTTTAGTGTGACTCCGTAGTATGATCAAGACCCTTTAGTGTGACACCGTAGTATGATCAAGACCCTTTAGTGTGACTCCGTAGTATGATCAAGGCCCTTTAGTGTGACTCCGTAGTATGATCAAGACCCTTTAGTGTGACACCGTAGTATGATCAAGACCCTTTAGTGTGACTCCGTAGTATGATCAAGGCCCTTTAGTGTGACTCCGTAGTATGATCAAGACCCTTTAGTGTGACTCCGTAGTATGATCAAGGCCCTTTAGTGTGACTCCGTAGTATGATCAAGACCCTTTAGTGTGACTCCGTAGTATGATCAAGACCCTTTAGTGTGACGCCGTAGTATGATCAAGACCCTTTAGTGTGACGCCGTAGTATGATCAAGTAAGGCGTTGATTTACAGGGGGGGGAAAAACACACAAAAACATTAAAATATGGAGGTACTGAGATGTTTCTGCCCGACAGCAGAGTGCGGGGGGGGGGGGGGGGGGGGGGGTAGTGAGGTGGAAAGGCTCCATGTGTGACGTACGGACGCCTTGGGGGTGGGGGGGGGGGGGGGTTCATATATAGCAGATGGGCCTTAAGCACCACTATAGCCTGGGGGACATGCATGCAGCGTCTATTTATTTATTTCTCTTTATCGTTAATTTCTTAACGCCAGACTCTCACCCTGCTCCGCGGCGTCGGAACCAGCAGGCGGCTTTGCAACGTAGCCTGGATGCAGATCCATTACCGTCGCTTTGCAACGTAGCCTGGATGCAGATCCATTAACGTCGCTTTGCAACGTAGCCTGGATGCAGATCCATTACCGTCGCTTTGCAACGTAGCCTGGATGCAGATCCATTACCGTCGCTTTGCAACGTAGCCTGGATGCAGATCCATTACCGTCACTGTTGTTGGATGTAAACCTGGTATACGTATGCTCTGTCCTGAATGCCAATACTCCAGGTTTTCTTCAGAATATGATTTACTACGACACTATGGCACATCATTTATGAGTCCAACTAGTACAAGTGGTTCTCAAATGTTATATTTGTAAGGACCCCCTTAACTCTGAGAGGGTCCATTTGGTTCCATGTGTAACTCTCAGAGTTACAGACCTGTTATGGTCCTAACTAACACTCTCAGAGTTACAGACCTGTTATGGTCCTAACTAACCCTTAACTCTGAGAGGGTCCATTTGGTTCCATGTGTACCCTCTCAGAGTTACAGACCTGTTATGGTCCTAACTAACACTCTCAGAGTTACAGACCTGTTATGGTCCTAACTAACCCTTAACTCTGAGAGGGTCCATTTGGTTCCATGTGTACCCTCTCAGAGTTACAGACCTGTTATGGTCCTAACTAACACTCTCAGAGTTACAGACCTGTTATGGTCCATTTGGTTCCACTCTCAGAGTTACAGACCTGTTATGGTCTGTCGTGTATTTTGGACACGAAACACCATGAATTACTTAACCAAAACACTGGGAGAGCATTGAGATAATTGTGAGACGGCAGCAGACAGATTGATTAGATGTTCCTTGATGTTTTATTTCGACAACACAGCATAGCAAGACATGGCATAGGCTCCTCCAGCCTCACGGCCTCGGATCGACTGACTGAATGACAATAGAAATCTAACGGCTTAAGTACATTTCCACACAATACACATTGGACCAGACTACCATTTGGCCATTCCTAGAAGGATCACTGTGGCCCTTTGATCTACTGTTTTAGCTTGGAACTCCTTTTGTCATACAAATAGCACAGGATAGCAAATGGCAAAGCCCTCACCACATGGGATCGGCGTGGGAAAGACAGTCACATACTTTGGAGACGAACTGACAATTAACTATACCTAATGAATAAACAGGATCACCCATATGCTAGGCCCACGAACATGAGATATTGTAAGAATTATTGATTCATAATTCACCACATTCCCCCTTTGACAGACACAGTCTGTCACTATGAAATATGAAACCATAATTATCTTACCAGTTACCACCCCCCTTGATCCTCAGCTTAACAATACTCAAGACACCAGAATAACAGCTTTACCCCAACATGGTTTTCAAACACAAACATTCAAGATTACACAACTCGACATAAATGATTTCATTTACAGTAAGTACAAATACAATTTCGTATCAGTGGATAATTCATAATTGGTTTCCATTACAGTAAGTTCAAACACAATTTCGTATCAGTGGATGGATCGGATCAGAATTCTCTTTGCGTTATTTCAAACTCTTATGGCTAAAAATGTCACAGAACATTAGGAGGATAATTTCCCTGTTGTTACTCAAATCTAGGATAACATGTTTATAAGCACCAGATCACATGAAACTCTCTCTTTGGACCGAAATCAAAATAAGTCTTAGACTTATCCTGACCATAACACACCAAATCACATAAACCTCTCTTGGAGATTCACAGGACCAATAACACACCAAATCACATGAACTCTCTTTGGAATTCACATGAAAAATAAGAAAAAGGAAGAACACGTTATATCCCAGAACAGAAGCCAACAGAAATTTAACCCCTCACTAATAACTCCCATCCCGTAATTTAAATCACATTTTAAGCCCTAGAAAACCACAAAAGAGTCAAATTAAACCCTCCTTTCAACACTGTCGGTACTACACGACTACCAATTAATTACCCTGTAATTTAATCACTATCCTGACTTTAAACACTGTCGGCACTCAACGACTGCCAATTGCACTATCCTGACAAGTAATCTTAAACAATGAATAATGGTAAAATGATTAGTACAAACCGAACGTGACGCACAATTGTAATCAGAAAGAAGGAATGTCCGTCTCCCCTCCGTATGAACAAAGGAAATTCTTCTGTTTGCTGCATTCTGTTACCTCAAAGTTCGCTTCAGCCACGGATCAAGTTGAGAAAATGTTCACCGCTCTGTTTTCCCTCTGAAAGATCTCATAATCATCTCACCATCATCATCATCTCCCCCCCTCCCAGCTCTGAAACAACAGAGATGGGAAAACGAAGAGAAAAGCAACACCGTCATCACAGACCCCGTAGGCCCGCGAAGGCCCTCAGCTTGCGTTGTCAGTCGGCCATGGAAAGCCAAGCCACCGCCGCCACGGAGATGTGTCCTTCTTCGGCACGTGTCGTGCGTGCAATGTGTGATCAGTACACCGCATACCACACGGCCGCTGTTTGACACTGTCCTCCTGTCCATCCCGAAATGAACTCCCGAAAGCGGAACCCGCCGCGCCAAGCGTCGAGTGGTCGCCTCACCCCGTCGTGGACCTCCGCTGGTGCCCCCGTGCCGTGCTGCATCGCTCCTCTGCTCGCTGTCCCCTGCGCCGAGTTGATGATCGAAGGCCCCCCCGTGTGGCTGTCCGCTCCTCGTCGACCGCTCCTCTGTCCGCCGGCTGGAAAGAGACGCATGTCGCCGCTGCGCAACACTCCTCATCGCGGTGGTCCGTCGACATCCTCCCCCTCGATCCGCTGGAACACGCCGTCGTCGTCCCCCACAAAAACTCGCTGATTAGACTGAATAAAAAGCCGCCGATTCTTCCTGTCTGGCGCTGGAACGCACCATAGACACCGGTTTCTAGGCACCACATGTCGTGTATTTTGGACACGAAACACCATGAATTACTTAACCAAAACACTGGGAGAGCATTGAGATAATTGTGAGACGGCAGCAGACAGATTGATTAGATGTTCCTTGATGTTTTATTTCGGAGTACACAGCAAAGCATAGCATGGCATAGGCTCCTCAGCCTTTCGGCCTCGGATCGACTGACTGAATGACAATAGAAATCTAACGGCTTAAGTACATTTCCACACAATACACATTGGACCAGACTACCATTTGGCCATTCCTAGAAGGATCACTGTGGCCCTTTGATCTACTGTTTTAGCTTGGAACTCCTTTTGTCATACAAATAGCACAGGATAGCAAATGGCAAAGCCCTCACCACATGGGATCGGCGTGGGAAAGACAGTCACATACTTTGGAGACGAACTGACAATTAACTATACCTAATGAATAAACAGGATCACCCATATGCTAGGCCCACGAACATGAGATATTGTAAGAATTATTGATTCATAATTCACCACAGGTCCTAACTAACACTCTCAGAGTTACAGACCTGTTATGGTCCTAACTGCTTTATGCAGGTGTCGTCCACTCAGTTAACAGTTTTAGTATTTTGAGTTGTGCTTGAAATGTACTGTAATTCTGCAAACTGTTAATAAATACTTCAATCAATCAATCAAACTAAGTAGGCCAACTCT
>NC_136799.1:4596376-4668876 GCF_951216825.1 Electrona antarctica | reverse complement strand
CAACGCCACCCCATAATGAGGTTTCCACCCGACAGTCTGACGATATTTAACTGTGACAAACATTTCCCTAACCATAACCTTTCCATAACCCTGGCCTGAAGAAAGCAAAACGGATCCTATGCAAAAGCGCGTTGACAAATCTTCTCTTATGGGGGCTGCATGGTGCCTGACACAAAAAAATCTATTCAAATGGCGACCGAATACTTTTCTTAATGAATATTATTTAAAAAAAAATCACACCCGTGTGAACCGAGTGGTGCAAATCCCCCCCCTCCCCCCTCTCTGTCTCTCTCTCTCTCTCTCTCTCTCATTAGCAGGCAACATGCAGCACTATCTCTCTCTCTCCGTTTCTGGCACAACAGCGCCACTTTTGGTACTCATTGGTACTGGTCACATAGTCACACACAAACACGGACACGAACATTGCTGTTCGTTGGAGTGGTTGCACCACTCAAAAAAAGCTGTTTAGTGTGAAACTTTAACAACACACATAGTTTTTTCTGATTAAAGGCGATCAGGCTTATCATTAGACCAGGAGTGTGTGCTATCATGGAGCGTTTCCAAACCGCTGGCTCTTGGAACACGAGCGTATGTGACAGGCTGTGGCAGGCCATTAGTTATCCTGAGCACAATGAATTCTTAAGTTGTTGTTCCCTCTGAGCTGAATACAACGAGGCACCGCGGAGCGTTCTGCTTCTGCTCCCTGTATTTACCCATAAGGTTGCTTGACTTTCTACTGGTACGGTTTCATCAATAACTCTTACAACACGGAGACAGAGTTTCGGCTGATAATGTAACTATACTTCTATAACCGGTCTGGATCTGTAGTCAAAGGCGTCGTTTCAGAAAAAATACATGTATTTAAAGATGGAGTGCCATAGTTTTCTACTTGTATCTGTTTTGCACGTGTCTATGGAGTTAACATTACTCTGATTTTGCGGCTCGGGGCACCCAATCTGCTCTGGAACTCCCTGCCCTTATTGGCTCTTAGGCTAGCAGAGTCAGTGTATTCTTTTAAAACGCTATATAAATAAAATTCATTCATAATCTTTTATTGACAATCTGCATGGATGTGTTGCAACTCCCCAGTCCCGGCAGAGTAGTTCGGGAGCAGCAGATTGTGTGGCCCTGGTCTTTCCCTAATGGGACTGATCGAGGGTAGCTATACTGGGACGTATAAGTCGGGACTTGATCAACCCCGGCTGGGTCACCTGAGTGAGGGGTATGATGTTGCGGGACCCGAAACCCCGATGACCTTGAGATACATCACTGAGGATACGTCCCAGGTGAAACCCTGATGACCTTGAGATACATCACTGAGGATACGTCCCAGGTGAAACCCTGATGACCTTGAGATACATCACTGAGGATACGTCCCAGGTGAAACCCCGATGACCTTGGGATACATCACTGAGGATACGTCCCAGGTGAAACCCTGATGACCTTGAGATACATCACTGAGGATACGTCCCAGGTGAAACCCTGATGACCTTGAGATACATCACTGAGGATACGTCCCAGGTGAAACCCCGATGACCTTGGGATACATCACTGAGGATACGTCCCAGGTGAAACCCCGATGACCTTGGGATACATCACTGAGGATACGTCCCAGGTGAAACCCTGATGACCTTGGGATACATCACTGAGGATACGTCCCAGGTGAAACCCTGATGACCTTGGGATACATCACTGAGGATACGTCCCAGGTGAAACCCCGATGACCTTGGGATACATCACTGAGGATACGTCCCTGGTGAAACCCTGATGACCTTGAGATACATCACTGAGGATACGTCCCAGGTGAAACCCTGATGACCTTGGGATACATCACTGAGGATACGTCCCAGGTGAAACCCTGATGACCTTGGGATACATCACTGAGGATACGTCCCAGGTGAAACCCTGATGACCTTGGGATACATCACTGAGGATACGTCCCAGGTGAAACCCTGATGACCTTGGGATACATCACTGAGGATACGTCCCAGGTGAAACCCTGATGACCTTGAGATACATCACTGAGGATACGTCCCAGGTGAAACCCCGATGACCTTGAGATACATCACTGAGGATACGTCCCAGGTGAAACCCTGATGACCTTGGGATACATCACTGAGGATACGTCCCAGGTGAAACCCTGATGACCTTGAGATACATCACTGAGGATACGTCCCAGGTGAAACCCTGATGACCTTGAGGTACATCACTGAGGATACGTCCCAGGTGAAACCCTGATGACCTTGAGATACATCACTGAGGATACGTCCCAGGTGAAACCCTGATGACCTTGGGATACATCACTGAGGATACGTCCCAGGTGAAACCCTGATGACCTTGAGATACATCACTGAGGATACGTCCCAGGTGAAACCCTGATGACCTTGAGATACATCACTGAGGATACGTCCCAGGTGAAACCCCGATGACCTTGGGATACATCACTGAGGATACGTCCCAGGTGAAACCCCGATGACCTTGGGATACATCACTGAGGATACGTCCCAGGTGAAACCCTGATGACCTTGAGATACATCACTGAGGATACGTCCCAGGTGAAACCCCGATGACCTTGGGATACATCACTGAGGATACGTCCCAGGTGAAACCCCGATGACCTTGGGATACATCACTGAGGATACGTCCCAGGTGAAACCCCGATGACCTTGAGATACATCACTGAGGATACGTCCCAGGTGAAACCCTGATGACCTTGAGATACATCACTGAGGATACGTCCCAGGTGAAACCCTGATGACCTTGAGATACATCACTGAGGATACGTCCCAGGTGAAACCCTGATGACCTTGGGATACATCACTGAGGATACGTCCCAAGTGAAACCCTGATGACCTTGAGATACATCACTGAGGATACGTCCCAGGTGAAACCCCGATGACCTTGGGATACATCACTGAGGATACGTCCCAGGTGAAACCCCGATGACCTTGGGATACATCACTGAGGATACGTCCCAGGTGAAACCCCGATGACCTTGAGATACATCACTGAGGATACGTCCCAGGTGAAACCCTGATGACCTTGAGATACATCACTGAGGATACGTCCCAGGTGAAACCCTGATGACCTTGAGATACATCACTGAGGATACGTCCCAGGTGAAACCCCGATGACCTTGAGATACATCACTGAGGATACGTCCCAGGTGCAACCCTGATGACCTTGGGATACATCACTGAGGATACGTCCCAGGTGAAACCCCGATGACCTTGGGATACATCACTGAGGATACGTCCCAGGTGAAACCCTGATGACCTTGAGATACATCACTGAGGATACGTCCCAGGTGAAACCCTGATGACCTTGGGATACATCACTGAGGATACGTCCCAGGTGAAACCCCGATGACCTTGGGATACATCACTGAGGATACGTCCCAGGTGAAACCCCGATGACCTTGGGATACATCACTGAGGATACGTCCCAGGTGAAACCCTGATGACCTTGAGATACATCACTGAGGATACGTCCCAGGTGAAACCCCGATGACCTTGGGATACATCACTGAGGATACGTCCCAGGTGAAACCCCGATGACCTTGGGATACATCACTGAGGATACGTCCCAGGTGAAACCCCGATGACCTTGAGATACATCACTGAGGATACGTCCCAGGTGAAACCCTGATGACCTTGAGATACATCACTGAGGATACGTCCCAGGTGAAACCCTGATGACCTTGAGATACATCACTGAGGATACGTCCCAGGTGAAACCCCGATGACCTTGGGATACATCACTGAGGATACGTCCCAGGTGAAACCCTGATGACCTTGAGATACATCACTGAGGATACGTCCCAGGTGAAACCCCGATGACCTTGGGATACATCACTGAGGATACGTCCCAGGTGAAACCCCGATGACCTTGGGATACATCACTGAGGATACGTCCCAGGTGAAACCCCGATGACCTTGAGATACATCACTGAGGATACGTCCCAGGTGAAACCCTGATGACCTTGAGATACATCACTGAGGATACGTCCCAGGTGAAACCCTGATGACCTTGAGATACATCACTGAGGATACGTCCCAGGTGAAACCCCGATGACCTTGAGATACATCACTGAGGATACGTCCCAGGTGCAACCCTGATGACCTTGGGATACATCACTGAGGATACGTCCCAGGTGAAACCCCGATGACCTTGGGATACATCACTGAGGATACGTCCCAGGTGAAACCCTGATGACCTTGAGATACATCACTGAGGATACGTCCCAGGTGAAACCCTGATGACCTTGGGATACATCACTGAGGATACGTCCCAGGTGAAACCCCGATGACCTTGGGATACATCACTGAGGATACGTCCCAGGTGAAACCCCGATGACCTTGGGATACATCACTGAGGATACGTCCCAGGTGAAACCCTGATGACCTTGAGATACATCACTGAGGATACGTCCCAGGTGAAACCCCGATGACCTTGGGATACATCACTGAGGATACGTCCCAGGTGAAACCCCGATGACCTTGGGATACATCACTGAGGATACGTCCCAGGTGAAACCCCGATGACCTTGAGATACATCACTGAGGATACGTCCCAGGTGAAACCCTGATGACCTTGAGATACATCACTGAGGATACGTCCCAGGTGAAACCCTGATGACCTTGAGATACATCACTGAGGATACGTCCCAGGTGAAACCCCGATGACCTTGGGATACATCACTGAGGATACGTCCCAGGTGAAACCCTGATGACCTTGAGATACATCACTGAGGATACGTCCCAGGTGAAACCCCGATGACCTTGGGATACATCACTGAGGATACGTCCCAGGTGAAACCCCGATGACCTTGGGATACATCACTGAGGATACGTCCCAGGTGAAACCCCGATGACCTTGAGATACATCACTGAGGATACGTCCCAGGTGAAACCCTGATGACCTTGAGATACATCACTGAGGATACGTCCCAGGTGAAACCCTGATGACCTTGGGATACATCACTGAGGATACGTCCCAGGTGAAACCCCGATGACCTTGAGATACATCACTGAGGATACGTCCCAGGTGAAACCCTGATGACCTTGGGATACATCACTGAGGATACGTCCCAGGTGAAACCCTGATGACCTTGGGATACATCACTGAGGATACGTCCCAGGTGCATCCATGCAATGCCTTTTCCTTCGTTCTATCCATCTATCCACATCTATCAATCAATCTATCTATATATCTGTGAGGGAAGTAAGGAAGGGGCCAACATTTATTGCCAATATATGGCTGCTGTGCATACAGTATATATTGTGTATATATGTATTGTGTATATATGTATTCGCGACCTTATTCTTTCAGTCATGACCCACACTTCATGACCATAGGTGAGAGTAGGAACGAAGATTGCTCGGTAGACAGAGAGCTTTGCCTTCTGGCTCAACTCTTGTGAATATCTAGTGTATGTTATCGTTGTGCTTCAAAACACAATGATAGATTGTGGATTGAGTCTTGCCCGAAATATAGAGCTTGGAGAAAAGATTGATTCATGAAACAATGTCATGTCATTCAGTCAACCATGATGCAGTTATCCAGGCACATTTACATAATAAGTGTAGCGTTTGAAGGACTTTTTATTTTATTTTTTTTATTTGTGTCAGTAAAGTCTAAAAATAAAAATGCATTAATTCATTAACAGGACATCTATGTTCATGTATTGTATTGTACAGTACGCTTTATGGCACATCAAAGGCCCTGAGTTCAACAAAACAATATTTTACAGACGTCTTTCAATACTTTTTATCGAGCATTTTTGTCCTTTTTCTGATTTGACAACGTTCATAGTATAATAACCTATTTAGACCTGAGGACAAAATGCCTTCTAAATCCTGACAGTTTTCTGGAAAAACCCATATTATTTCTGTCAGTGATTCTCAACCTTTCTCATGTCCAAGGACCCAGAGAATTATCTGAATTTGACTGTGGACCCCCCATCTGAAAATATGTTGCTGGGACTCCCCTCATGCAGAAGCAAAGATTTGAGTTAAAAAAACGTTCGCTCTGAAATAATATATGTTCAAAGATTTGCGCCACATTTTCACGATTTGTCCAAAAAATAGCAGACCTACAAGCTCGTAGCGCGGCACTCGGTGCGCTACGAGCTTGTAGATCTGCTATTTTTCCAATAGCTAAAGTATAACACAATGCTTAAAACACCAAAAGGGGGCCTGGGCCATGGCTCAGCGGTCCAGGCACCTTGGCTGGTAATCCAGTCTGGCAGTGTGCCGCGGGTTCGACTCCCGATCCAGACGGCCTTTATTACTGCATGTCTTCCCCCCCCCCATCTCTCTCCCCATTTCCTGTCAGCCTACTGTCTGTCCCTCCATAAAAAAAATATAAAATAAAGGCGAAAGCCACAAAGAAAACACACCAAAAGGGGTTCCCGCCCAGAATGGGATAATATTTGGGCACGGTGCAAATCCTTCCCTCATTCCTGGATCCGTTCTGCCTACCGAGGCGGAATACAGAACAACCGCAAAGTAAAACTCCAAGTAAACAACATAATAACAACCTGACACGGAGAGAGAAGGATGACGTGAAGTTTACAAAGACATGACCAAAATACAATTAAACACTTTAACCCATTTTGGGCGGGAACCCCTTTTGGTGTTAGCATTATGTTATGCTTTAGCTATTGAAAAATAGCAGATCTACAAGCTCATAGGTCTGCTATTTTTGAAAAGTCGAAGAACCACTGACATAGAAACATAGCTTTTTCAGAAAACTGTCAGGATGTAGAAGACATATTTAGAATCTGATCGGTCAAAATGGGTTAAATAAATACGATGAAACTAAAGCAAGAAAAACAAGTGAAAGCTGAAAACAAGCGCTATAATTATATACCCTAACAAAAAGACAATCTTTTAAAGGACCACTTTTTTTTAGTTTTTAGCTGTTGCCAACCAGACAGGCGCGGCCGTTTTCTGCTGTCGGCCGGCGTCTTTTCCGGGTTTTTAGACAGCTGGTGGATGGAAAAGAAGCTCCACCCACGTCCCACACGGCTGACTGCCGCGGGGGGGCAAAGCGTTTCCGGGAATCTGGCCCGTCGCGGCATTCAGCCGCGTGGGTGGAGCTTCTTTTCCATCCACCAGCTGTCTAAAAACCCGGAAAAAAGACGCTCATGGCCGACAGCAGAACACGGCCGCGGCTGCCTGCTCAGGTGTGGAAACAGTGACTCAGTCTGTGCCTCTACGTACTCTCTCTGCCGCAACCCCGTTCTCTGCCCCCCCCCCCCCACAAAGGGAGGGGCTGAAAGGAGCACCGTCCGTGGCTTGTGATTGGGTGAGACAACGGGCAACGTTCGACACGGCAACGCGCTCGCGGTGTTGTCTCTCATGGCTCAAGTTCGCTTGACACGGCGCCCCTCCGTCGCGGACTAAAACTATACGGTGAAAGCAGTGTTGTTTTTTGTCTTTTTGAATAGTTTTCATTTAGTTTAAGTCACATTTTAGTCACCTGGAATGTGTTAGTGTTAGTCTAGTTTTAGTCGACTAAATGTCATGAGATTTTAGTCGACTAAATCTACAGTTTATTTAGTCGACTAAAATGTATTTTGGCGGGCCTTGATGCCGTCGAAATGGCTGATTTTACACCGGCTGAAAATAGCCGGTCTACAAGCCCACAACGCGATGCGATGCGTTGTGAGCTTGTAGATCAGCTATTTTCAGCATGCAACAAAGTGTAAAATTACTTATACTGGATCTCTTATCCACTAGTCCCTTCCTGACATTTTAGTCTAGTTTTTATTTGTCGACAAAATTGTCAATATATTTAGTCTTAGTTTTAGTCATCGTAGTTTAGTTTTCATTTAGTTTTTCTCAGTGAAAAATGGTAGTCGACAAACATTTTTCGTCATAGTTTTAGTCGACGAAAACAACACTGGGTCAAAGTCCCGTTCGTGGGGCAGAAAACTGTGTCGCCCGTAGACATATAAAGGCAGACGCCTCTGACGCCTCTGGGCCGTCTGTACGTCAACGGAAGGCAACATGGAGGCAACGGGAGGCGATGGCGATGCGTGATTGCATTTCCCAAGGCCCCAGTGAGGCTCTTCAACGTTGAAGCACTGGGCCCTAGTGGTAAGAGGAGGGACTGCAGGCGGACCCGTGGATTCGGAGCTTCGCGCCAGTTCAGTCTCTATCCTTCTTTATACTCTATGAGCTTTCCCCAGATTCCTTGCGAACCATATAGCGGAAGCATAGCGGAAGAACGGAAGGGGCCAATCAGACGTGACACTACTATCTTTTTCAAAGATATGGTTGAAGCAGATTCAGCTGTTCAAACACCCTGTTACAACATCCATATGAAGCATGTTTATTATGAGAACGCCAAATGATAACAATAAGCACTGTATTTTCATATTATTTGAATATAGCCAGCATTAAAAAAAGTAATGATCTGTTGTTGCCCCAATGAAGAAGTGTGACGGAAAAGCAATATACTGAGCATTATCAGCACGCACGCACTCATGCACACACACACACACACACACACACACACACACACACACACACACACACACACACACACACACACACACACACACACACACACACACACACACACACACACACACACACACACACACACACACAGAGAGAGAGTTTGTTTTGTTTCACAGATTCCTGAGTTCATATCTTTTTCTCCGGTGATAAGACATGCTGACTAATTGGCTATAGAGTTCACCTTCATGGGGGAAATGGAGTGGGGAAAAAAAGTAAATACAAATAAATATGTTCTAACCTGTGTGTCCATAAAGTATTACATTTCAGGAAATTGGAAAAACCTAAAAGGTATTGGCAGGGCAACTTAATTATGCACATCTCAACAACAAGGTAATTAACCCATTTAGACCTGAGTTAAAAACATTCACTTTGAATATATATTCAAAGATTTGCGCCACATTTTTAAGATTTTTCAAAAATAGCAGACCTACAAGCTCGCTAAATTATAACATAATGTTTAAAACACCAAAAGGGGTTCCCGCCTAAAATGGGTTAAATGTGACACAACATCACGCAAAGGAGACATTATAAATTGACATTAGGAATACAACTGAAATGAAATGAAATAAAATGATTACTATATTTACCCAGGGTATCAAGGGCACTTCAGCGGTGGTAATTTTAACGTGTCGGACCGCTGATTCGAACTGGCGACCTTCCGGTATCAAGACCGCTCCGCAATCCGTTCGGCCACCGCTGCCACTATAACATAGTGTATTAGTTTATGAAGGACATAGAAAGATGAAATAATGCAGATGCAAGCTCGATCTCTGCCCTTCACTGACGTTTATATTCCATCTTTTATGCTGACTAATTGGCCAGGGGTTCACCTTCACAGGTGGAAAGAAGATAAAACAAATAAATAAAAATACACAGTGAGTGTTGTAACGTTGCACTGCTTCGGGGGAAGGGGTTACAAATATGATCCAGTGTCAGAGACCACCAATAACCTCTGCATGTGAACAGGAGAACACTGTGCTTTGGAATGTCTTCTCTGAGCCATATAGAACCATTATACCATGGGCTCTATTTGGAATGTCTTCTCTGAGCCATATAGAACCATTATACCATGGGCTCTATCTTTGGAATGTCTTCTCTGAGCCATATAGAACCATTATACCATGGGCTCTATCTTTGGAATGTCTTCTCTGAGCCATATAGAACCATTATACCATGGGCTCTATTTTGGAATGTCTTCTCTGAGCCATATAGAACCATTATACCATGGGCTCTATCTTTGGAATGTCTTCTCTCAGCCATATAGAACCATTATACCATGGGCTCTATCTTTGGAATGTCTTCTCTGAGCCATATAGAACCATTATACCATGGGCTCTATCTTTGGAATGTCTTCTCTCAGCCATATAGAACCATTATACCATGGGCTCTATCTTTGGAATGTCTTGTCTCAGCCATATAGAACCATTATACCATGGGCTCTATTTGGAATGTCTTCTCTCAGCCATATAGAACCATTATACCATGGGCTCTATTTTGGAATGTCTTCTCTGAGCCATATAGAACCATTATACCATGGGCTCTATTTTGGAATGTCTTCTCTGAGCCATATAGAACCATTATACCATGGGCTCTATTTGGAATGTCTTCTCTGAGCCATATAGAACCATTATACCATGGGCTCTATTTGGAATGTCTTCTCTGAGCCATATAGAACCATTATACCATGGGCTCTATCTTTGGAATGTCTTCTCTGAGCCATATAGAACCATTATACCATGGGCTCTATTTGGAATGTCTTCTCTGAGCCATATAGAACCATTATACCATGGGCTCTATTTGGAATGTCTTCTCTGAGCCATATAGAACCATTATACCATGGGCTCTATTTGGAATGTCTTCTCTGAGCCATATAGAACCATTATACCATGGGCTCTATTTGGAATGTCTTCTCTGAGCCATATAGAACCATTATACCATGGGCTCTATTTTGGAATGTCTTCTCTGAGCCATATAGAACCATTATACCATGGGCTCTATCTTTGGAATGTCTTCTCTCAGCCATATAGAACCATTATACCATGGGCTCTATTTTGGAATGTCTTCTCTGAGCCATATAGAACCATTATACCATGGGCTCTATTGGGAATGTCTTCTCTGAGCCATATAGAACCATTATACCATGGGCTCTATTTGGAATGTCTTCTCTGAGCCATATAGAACCATGTGAAAAACTAAAAATACAAGTTCCTATAGAGCACCGAAGTCCTGACGTCACTGTCAGTAGAGGGCGTCAGTCCCCAGGTTTGTGTACTTTTTATTTGCATTGTAATCTCCATAGGGGGATTTTAGATCGCCTCAAGAACTGTGTTTGAAAAATAAACCGATCACCCTGGCCTTTTCACTCATATGGATATGAAGCATCGACTGAAGGTGGAAATGTACAAATATACCCAAAGAGTAACAAAATAAGCGTTAGAAACGAGCCAAACAACCCAGAGACTACATTTCCTTTTAGGCAGGGTGGCTGCATCTGCCCGTCGCACAACAGAAACTGAATGATAATTACGTTTATTTTTATTTTATTGATATTTAATGTTTCATGGTTAGTACGAGTCGAGTCACCACCAGCTGAGCTTACGTCAACGAGGAATCTCAGGAACGCAATGTGTTGACAGCTGGGCAGCGACATTGCCTTCATATGTAGTTTCAAGGCTTTTGCGGCCACATTAATTCCATTTTCTCCAGAAACTGGCTGTATCAAATATGAATGGACATCATTAACGACGCACAGCCACTCCCCTGACAGAAAGGCCGGGGTGGTCGGTTTATAGACATATAAAGGCTAGATGGCTCAAGGCGGAGTCTCTGACGTAATTCACCCGGCAGCCATCTTGCTGAGGTGCTACTGTACAGTATGTTCTATGGCAGCTCAAACAAAAATACTCATAACTCGCTTGTTGGTTTATTACAAACGTTATCAACGTGGCTATGATTCAGGATGCAGACGTCTCTGACGTTTATAACAAACCAAACCGTTTGAAATTCGGTTGAAAATTGAGCAAGTTATGGTTATTTAAAAAGTACATGCCCCGCAGACACAATGTTATGCTGCACCCAAGATGGCCGCCACGTAGCGACGTCACTCTCCATCTAGCCTTTCTTATTTACAACCTTGCCTCTTGACTTTAAACTCAGAACTGAGGCCTTTAGACAGTGTTTTTTGTTGAGAACGCAGTGAGCACTAACTATGAGACCTAGCAGAACATGTCTGTCTGTCTGTCTGTGTGTGTGTCACGCTGTAACACCACCCGCCCACCACCAGAGGGCGCAGCTGTATCACACACAAAACACACACACACACACACACACACACACACACACACACACACACACACACACACAACTTAACTTAACTTAAAAAAAAAACTTAAAGAAAACTTAAAAAGAAAAAAAAAACACACACACACACGCACACATACACACACTAAAAAAAGAACTTACAAAAAAACGTAACTTAAAAAAAAACTTAAAAAAGGACGTAATTTATTCTAATTGTTGTTATTGCAATTTACGAGCTGCGTTCGCTTCCTGTGTTTGCGTGTCTTACTTGTATTAGTACAGTATAGATGCCCGAACTACCTAAGCTGGCTTCTTTCCTTTCCATGTTTAGAAGCAGCGGCTCTACTCCGAGTCTCCATCGTGCACACTGTTGGTTTTCATGGCTGCCAGTTCCCACCTGAGGTCGTGCGGGAGTTCAGACTGTTCCAGACCGTACTGAATAACAGTTAGCTTGCATAACGTCTTCAGGCTAGGACTCAAGTCTAAGATGAACATGTCACCAGTGATACCAGTGTTTGTGTTCCCTCCAAAGAGGATGAAACGATCTCCCACCATGCAACAGCTCATACCAAACATTGGACCCGGGGGGGCGTTTCCCTTTGGGTTCAACCTTCTTCCAGGAGAAGGTCTCCGAGCTGAATTTCCACAAATCATTGAGGATTGGCTGATGGCTGTGGTCGCCAGCGCCACCAAATATGTACAGCTCTCCATTGTAGGTAAAGGCCGAATGACCAAATCGTCCTTCTGGAAGAAGCTGTGCACAAGGCGTGTTCAGCCAGTAATTAGTCTCTGTGTCAAACACTGTGATGGTGTTGAAGAAAGGCCAAGGGCCATTGGGAGCCGAGGTCAACTCGCCCCCAAATACAAACATCGTTGTTCCAATGATGGTGGCAGAGTGACGTGCTGAAGCAGAAGGTGGAGTTCCTCTGGTGTTAATGAAAGACCAGACCATTGTGCTGGTGTCCAACTTGTACATGTCAGTAGTAGGTCCAAGAAGCTGCTGGCTCTGGTTGTCTCCTCCATGGATAAACATGACCTTCCCCAAGACACAGGCCGAGTGGTACCTCCTCTCCTCTGGAACAGCTCCAGAGACCCTGCTGAGTTTCAAGCATCTGTGGGCGTCCACATCAAATGCATAAAGCACATTGCAGACAAAACCACCTCCCCAGATGTAGACTGTATCTTCTACCTGCACAGCTGTGTGGCCGAGGCGCGCGGATGGAACCTCAGGCTGACCATCTCCTCTTCTATCTCTCACTGGAGGCAACTTCTTCCAGCATAAAGACATTGTGTCAAAGACATGGACATCCATCTGACCCTTGTCGTACTCTCCATTATACACGCCCGCCCGCCCGCCCGTCCGTCCGTCCGTCCGTCCGTCCGTCCGTCCGGAACCATGGAACCAGGGGCTCGGCCAAAGAGACAGACAGAGCCGGGGACCCCCAGGCTCCAGGGACCCCGTCCCAATAATGTACCCAGGCCATGGAACCAGGGGCCCGGCCACAGAGACAGACAGAGCCGGGGACCCCCAGGCTCCAGGGACCCCGTCCCAATAATGTACCCAGGCCATGGAACCAGGGGCCCGGCCACAGAGACAGACAGAGCCGGGGACCCCCAGGCTCCAGGGACCCCGTCCCAATAATGTACCCAGGCATATATATACATATATTCATGAATCCACTTGCTGACCGGCCGTCGGTATTGGTCAAAACGTTTTATACGGTTTTCTTGTGACCCTACCCATAACTAACCTGACTCCGCCAGATGGGGCAGCAGAGAGTACACTGGGTTCCCCCTCCTGCTCCCATCTGGGAACTCTCAGGCAGACTTGATGCCCGGCCACAAAACGGCCTGGCCAATCAGCAGCAGCTACAGGCGGGATAGCTGCTGCTGATTGGCCAGGCTGTTTAGTCAGGTTAACCCATAACATCCTATGGCAGGCAATAATGTCCTTTTGCTTTAAGTAGCATGTACTGTAACATGTCCAACTAGGGGGTTTTCATGATTCTGAATCCATTCCAAGCATTAGCTTTGCACAAAATACACTTCTTGGGCTAAAAACAGCCATAGCCACTTGCCCAACATGTGCTGACCTCATCACATTTGTGCTGACCTCATCACATTTGTCATGGCGTCTATGGCCGTTTTTAGCCCAAGGGGTGTTTTTGTGCAAAACTAATGCACAAAAATGGACAATAATGGATTCAGAATCATGAAAAACCCCCATGTCACATGCTACTTAAAGCATAAGGAAGGTTTGACATTAAATGTCAAACCTTCCTTATATCCTATGGCAGGACAAATTTTGTCCTGCCATAGGATGTTAATGAAAAACAAAGTTTCCCAATAGTGACATCCGGTCAGCAAGTGGATTCATGAATGTATGTATATAGACAATATTTATTTTTAGGCCAATAAAAAAGCCTATGGGCTCCATGTTGCGCCACCCCTTACCCCTTATCCCTAAACTAATTTGCCATTTTTTACTATTTTAAAACATTTAGTTCAACTAGCCAATCTACATCGACACGTTGTTAGCTTGTAGATCGGCTATTTTTACTTGCGCAAGCAGAGCGTGCAAGTAATGTTTTTCGTCAGGTGCTACGATGCGTATGTCCCGTAGCAGCATATGAGCATATGACGTGATGACTCCTTGACGGAGTTCCAGGGGGTCCCCAGCTAAATGATAGTATAGGAACCAAATGGACCCTTATGGGTCTGTAACTCAGAATGTACAAATGGACCATAACGGGACCCATTAGGGTCCAGAAATGGATCCATTTGTACACTCTGAGTTAAATTAACTTTGATTTTACAATATACATTGGGGTCCCAGAGACAGAAATGGAGTCAGTCAGTCAGTCAGCCAGTCAGTCTCTCTCTCTCTCTCTCTCTCTCCCCCCCTCCCCCCCAGCCTACCTATCTATCTATTCATCTGATTTGCTTGATGTATTCTGTGTTTATGTAATGCATCCCCGCTTGCACTAGACACGAGCCGCCACACAATACAGTCACAGCACTTCAATCAAACGATCACATAAAGCAGATATGACCTCATATCATCCACTATAATTAGCCCTCCAGATTTAGCCCTCCTGACGAACTTCATCACAGCGTGGCTGTCGGATGGAAACCTCCTATCTTCGATCAGTCGTTTCATGACTGTTTTCCTTCATATCGCCCTATACTTCGTTGTACAAGAGTGTATCGCCCTATACTTCGTTGTACAAGAGAGTGAATCGCCCTATACTTCGTTGTACAAGAGAGTGTATCGCCCTATACTTCGTTGTACAAGAGAGTGTATCGCCCTATACTTCGTTGTACAAGAGAGTGTATCGCCCTATACTTCGTTGTACAAGAGAGTGTATCGCCCTATACTTCGTTGTACAAGAGAGTGTATCGCCCTATACTTCGTTGTACAAGAGAGTGTATCGCCCTATACTTCGTTGTACAAGAGAGTGAATCGCCCTATACTTCGTTGTACAAGAGAGTGTATCGCCCTATACTTCGTTGTACAAGAGAGTGTATCGCCCTATACTTCGTTGTACAAGAGAGTGTATCGCCCTATACTTCGTTGTACAAGAGAGTGTATCGCCCTATACTTCGTTGTACAAGAGAGTGTATCGCCCTATACTTCGTTGTACAAGAGAGTGTATCGCCCTATACTTCGTTGTACAAGAGAGTGTATCGCCCTATACTTCGTTGTACAAGAGAGTGAATCGCCCTATACTTCGTTGTACAAGAGAGTGAATCGCCCTATACTTCGTTGTACAAGAGAGTGTATCGCCCTATACTTCGTTGTACAAGAGAGTGTATCGCCCTATACTTCGTTGTACAAGAGAGTGTATCGCCCTATACTTCGTTGTACAAGAGAGTGTATCGCCCTATACTTCGTTGTACAAGAGAGTGTATCGCCCTATACTTCGTTGTACAAGAGAGTGTATCGCCCTATACTTCGTTGTACAAGAGAGTGTATCGCCCTATACTTCGTTGTACAAGAGAGTGTATCGCCCTATACTTCGTTGTACAAGAGAGTGTATCGCCCTATACTTCGTTGTACAAGAGAGTGTATCGCCCTATACTTCGTTGTACAAGAGAGTGTATCGCCCTATACTTCGTTGTACAAGAGAGTGAATCGCCCTATACTTCGTTGTACAAGAGAGTGTATCGCCCTATACTTTGTTGTACAAGAGAGTGTATCGCCCTATACTTCGTTGTACAAGAGTGTATCGCCCTATACTTCGTTGTACAAGAGAGTGTATCGCCCTATACTTCGTTGTACAAGAGAGTGTATCGCCCTATACTTCGTTGTACAAGAGAGTGTATCGCCCTATACTTCGTTGTACAAGAGAGTGTATCGCCCTATACTTCGTTGTACAAGAGAGTGTATCGCCCTATACTTCGTTGTACAAGAGAGTGTATCGCCCTATACTTCGTTGTACAAGAGAGTGTATCGCCCTATACTTCGTTGTACAAGAGAGTGTATCGCCCTATACTTCGTTGTACAAGAGAGTGTATCGCCCTATACTTCGTTGTACAAGAGAGTGTATCGCCCTATACTTCGTTGTACAAGAGAGTGTATCGCCCTATACTTCGTTGTACAAGAGTGTATCGCCCTATACTTCGTTGTACAAGAGAGTGTATCGCCCTATACTTCGTTGTACAAGAGAGTGTATCGCCCTATACTTCGTTGTACAAGAGAGTGTATCGCCCTATACTTCGTTGTACAAGAGAGTGTATCGCCCTATACTTCGTTGTACAAGAGAGTGTATCGCCCTATACTTCGTTGTACAAGAGAGTGTATCGCCCTATACTTCGTTGTACTAGAGAGTGTATCGCCCTATACTTCGTTGTACAAGAGAGTGTATCGCCCTATACTTCGTTGTACAAGAGAGTGTATCGCCCTATACTTCGTTGTACAAGAGAGTGTATCGCCCTATACTTCGTTGTACAAGAGAGTGTATCGCCCTATACTTCGTTGTACAAGAGAGTGTATCGCCCTATACTTCGTTGTACAAGAGAGTGTATCGCCCTATACTTCGTTGTACAAGAGAGTGAATCGCCCTATACTTCGTTGTACAAGAGAGTGTATCGCCCTATACTTCGTTGTACAAGAGTGTATCGCCCTATACTTCGTTGTACAAGAGAGTGTATCGCCCTATACTTCGTTGTACAAGAGAGTGTATCGCCCTATACTTCGTTGTACAAGAGAGTGTATCGCCCTATACTTCGTTGTACAAGAGAGTGTATCGCCCTATACTTCGTTGTACAAGAGTGTATCGCCCTATACTTCGTTGTACAAGAGAGTGTATCGCCCTATACTTCGTTGTACAAGAGAGTGTATCGCCCTATACTTCGTTGTACAAGAGAGTGTATCGCCCTATACTTCGTTGTACAAGAGAGTGTATCGCCCTATACTTCGTTGTACAAGAGAGTGAATCGCCCTATACTTCGTTGTACAAGAGAGTGAATCGCCCTATACTTCGTTGTACAAGAGAGTGAATCGCCCTATACTTCGTTGTACAAGAGAGTGTATCGCCCTATACTTCGTTGTACAAGAGAGTGTATCGCCCTATACTTCGTTGTACAAGAGAGTGTATCGCCCTATACTTCGTTGTACAAGAGAGTGTATCGCCCTATACTTCGTTGTACAAGAGAGTGTATCGCCCTATACTTCGTTGTACAAGAGAGTGTATCGCCCTATACTACGTTGTACAAGAGTGTATCGCCCTATACTTCGTTGTACAAGAGAGTGTATAGCCCTATACTTCGTTGTACAAGAGAGTGTATCGCCCTATACTACGTTGTACAAGAGAGTGTATCGCCCTATACTTCGTTGTACAAGAGAGTGTATCGCCCTATACTACGTTGTACAAGAGAGTCGCAGAATAGTAGGGGGAAAGAAATAGCTTGTAGAGCTGCAATGATTATAGTTATGAGATTTTTTACAGTGGAAGTGAAAGTGTGTAAGAGGGTCTGGTGTGTTCCGTTATAAATATTGAACCAAGGGAGGGAGGGAGGGAGGTAGGGGGGGGGGGGGGGGGGAGGGAGCGGGGGGGGGGGAGGGAGGGAGCGAGGGAGGGAGGGAGGGACCCACCTGAGAAAGCCACTTAGTTGTGACCCATTTCATACAAGATTAACTTTATAGTTCCCTGTGGGTGAAATTAGGGCAAGTCATCATTTCACAGAAAAGACGATGGAGGAGGTCCTAGAGGAGAGCCCGATAAGGTTATCCACCAAACATTACAACGTCACATCACAGAGCCCCTGATTAGCTAATTAACGCTAGCTGGGAGTTGGTCTACCCGCTAAATGCTCAGAGTTTTCAACGCAAAGTCAGTAATGATAATGAAGCCACGACGCTCCTTTCAATTACTGAGAGGTTAACGAGAGAGAGGCAACAACAAAGGCACAGGCTTTTCACTGTGACAGGCGCGCACGCACGCAACGCACGCACGCACGCACGCACGCACGCACGCACGCACACGCACGCACACATACACACACAGCACTTGTGAGTACATCAACAATGTAGGATGGGACTTTAATGAATTCCATTTTTGACGTTTTTGCCAATTGAAACAATTAAAGCCGAAAATAGCCGATCTGCATGACTCACTCTACTCAGCTTTTATTCAGTGGGTAGGTAAAAATAAATCAGGTACAAATACAACCCTAACCCATCGTGCGCGCGCACGCACGCACAAACTCAACTATGAATAGGCCTTCAGACCTACTGATGCTGGACAGGAGGGAGTGGACGGGAGCCATCCAGGAAATGGCATTTACAGTATATAGTGTGACTGTGGCTCAGGAGGTAGAGCAGGTCGTCCAATGATCCATGGGTCGGCGGTTCGAATCCCGGCTCCTCCTGTCTACATGTCGAAGTGTCCTACTCCTTGGGCAAGACACTGAACCCCAAATTGCTCCCGATGTGCTGGTTGGTGCCTTGCATGGCTTCCGCTGCCATCGGTGTATGAACACACACACACACACACACACACACACACACACACACACACACACACACACACACACACACACACACACACACACACACACACACACACACACACACACACACACACACACACACACACACACACACACACACACACACACACACAGGGAGAGCTTTCTAATATAAGGCACCCTTGAGATTGAAAGCAGGCCACGTCTGACAGTCCTGAGCTCCAAACAAGCAGGAAGTCCATTAAAATGTGTGCTGTTGGTGACAATGACACCGACCCGGGTCCTCGCTGGAACGGGGCAGGCTTCCAAAATTAACATCAGCAGGAGGCACGCACGAGCACGCACGCACGCACGCACGCACGCACGCACGCACGCACGCACGCACGCACGCACGCGGTTTTGAAGGAGCGGTTTTGAAGGAGTCAAGGGATTTGCATGTCTTAATGACATTTTGGTGGCATAGGAGCGAAAATAATCTAGTCCCTTGTTTGTGCCGAATCTGGGTTGTACATGGTTCGTTGCACTCCCTCTGGTGTTGTGGGTGTTGACTTCGTTAACATTAAGGAAGTATCTAGACAGGTACATGGGTATCTTGGTGGAGTATCGAATCTTGTGGACCAGACCCATTGCAAGATGCTGTACTCTGTCGTCGACCCTAAGCCATTCCAGCCTGTCAAAGTGGGCAGGGGTGAGGTGGGTTCGGGGGAGTGAGGCCATGTAGGAGCCTGACCACGTCGTGAATCTGTGAAATGCCAGTGTTTGCTTCAAAATAAACGGAACACTGCGGAGCAGAGCTGTCTGCAGACTTCTCTTCTCTTCACATTCCACCGGTCATTTGAAGTTCTCTTTCGCTTGTTGTTTTATTCATGCTTTTCCTGTTTGTTTGTCTGCGTTTTCCTCCTCAGTGATTTAGTTTATTTTTTTCATTTAGTTCTTCTCTCATAATTTGAGTTGATAAATTATTCACAAGCCCTTTGGGGTTTAACCCATTTATGCCCGACGTCGAAATAAAAACAAAAAAGTCTTCTGATATATATTCAAAGATTTGTGCCACATTTTCACGATTTTTTTTAAAATAGCAGACCTACAAGCTTGTAGATCTGCTATTTTTCAACAGCTAAAGTATAACATAATGCTTAGTTAAAACACCAAAAGGGGTTCCCGTACAGAATGGTTTAAGACTACCTGCACAATCTGTCAATGTTTATTTTCCTCTTGTGTTTCTGTTTTGTTTTTTTGTCATTTTAAATGCACAAAATAATAAGTGGCAATACATGTTCATTTTCTAGACAGGTAGGTGTGTTTGGAATCGAGCAGAATGACTCCGAGACATTGACTGAACGGAATGACTCCGAGACATTGACTGAACGGAATGACTCCGAGACATTGACTGAACGGAATGACTCCGAGACATTGACTGAACGGAATGACTCCGAGACATTGACTGAACGGAATGACTCCGAGACATTGACTGAACGGAATGACTCCGAGACATTGACTGAACGGAATGACTCCGAGACATTGACTGAACGTGACTCCGAGACATTGACTGAACGTGACTCCGAGACATTGACTGAACGTGAATGACTCCGAGACATTGACTGAACGGAATGACTCCGAGACATTGACTGAACGGAATGACTCCGAGACATTGACTGAACGGAATGACTCCGAGACATTGACTGAACGGAATGACTCCGAGACATTGACTGAACGGAATGACTCCGAGACATTGACTGAACGGAATGACTCCTAGACATTGACTGAACGGAATGACTCCTAGACATTGACTGAACGGAATGACTCCGAGACATTGACTGAACGGAATGACTCCTAGACATTGACTGAACGGAATGACTCCGAGACATTGACTGAACGTGCACAACAGTAAACACACACACACACACACACACACACACACACACACACACCGGAATGACTCCGAGACATTGACTGAACGGAATGACTCCGAGACATTGACTGAACGGAATGACTCCGAGACATTGACTGAACGGAATGACTCCAAGACATTGACTGAACGGAATGACTCCGAGACATTGACTGAACGTGAATGACTCCGAGACATTGACTGAACGTGAATGACTCCGAGACATTGACTGAACGGAATGACTCCAAGACATTGACTGAACGTGAATGACTCCAAGACATTGACTGAACGTGAATGACTCCGAGACATTGACTGAACGTGAATGACTCCGAGACATTGACTGAACGTGAATGACTCCGAGACATTGACTGAACGGAATGACTCCGAGACATTGACTGAACGGAATGACTCCGAGACATTGACTGAACGTGACTGTGAGACATTGACTGAACGGAATGACTCCGAGACATTGACTGAACGTGACTGTGAGACATTGACTGAACGGAATGACTCCGAGACATTGACTGAACGGAATGACTCCGAGACATTGACTGAACGGAATGACTCCGAGACATTGACTGAACGGAATGACTCCGAGACATTGACTGAACGGAATGACTCCGAGACATTGACTGAACGTGAATGACTCCGAGACATTGACTGAACGTGCACAACAGTAAACACACACACACACACACACACCGGAATGACTCCGAGACATTGACTGAACGACTGAATGACTCCGAGACATTGACTGAACGTGCACAACAGTAAATTGAAAGAATTAATTTAAACGATAAAAAACAATATTGATTTTAATAAAATTATACATTTTCTAAAATAACGAAAATAGACAATCTATCACAAAGATAACTGAGCCCTAAATATGAGCCTTGATGTTTGATGAGAAAGTCTCGCCTCACGCGTGCGTGCGTGCGTGCGTGCGTGCGTGCGTGCGTGCGTGCGTGCGTGCGTGCGTGCGTGCGCGCGTGCGTGCATGCGTGCGAGTGCGTGCGTGCGAGTGCGTGCGTGTGATCGTGCGTGCGTGTGATCGTGCGCGCATGCGAGAGCGTGCATGTGATCGTGCGAGAGCGTGCATGTGATCGTGTGTGATCGTGCGTGCGTGCGTGCGTGCGTGCGTGCGTGCGTGCGTGCGTGCGTGCGTGCGTGCGTGCGTGCGTGCGTGCGTGCGTGCGTGCGTGCGTGCGTGCGTGCGTGCGTGCGTGCGTGCGTGCGTGGGTGCGTGCGTGCGTGCGTGCGATCGTGCGTGTCGTGTTCTTGAAATAGGCCAATTTTTGGGACAAAATGTTGGGACATGAAACCAGGGTCAGCATGTCAAAATTGGAGACCAAATTGGTGTCCCGAATTTCCCTCTCTATAGGCCGCCCTCAATCAAGCCCTCCAGCAGCGGTGTCTCCAGTCATCTCCACCCTTCATACATCTGGACAGCTCACCATTACTTTATCCCAGTCATTTTTTTATATATATAATTTTCATCCCACGATTTTGCAACCCATTTTTTCCCACCAAGTGTCAATTCTCTAATGTAATCCTGGGCGCTACACTTCCTCTGCCAACCTGGGGAGGGCAGCTCATGATTCCTTCCATGCATGTTTCTTTTCACCTGACAGGGGGGGAGTTTCCCCAGCCAGACGTATAGCGTGTGGAAGGAACACGTTATTCCAACCAGTTTCTTTCCCCTCCATCAGGCGCCCTGGCTGGCCAGGGGGAGGTAGTTATACTTTAGCTGTTGAAAAATAGCAGATCTACATGCTATTTTTGAAAAATCTTGAAAATGGGGCGCAAATGTTCGAATATAATTTATTCTATAATGTTTTTAACTCAAATCTTTGCTTCCGGGTGGGTCCCTGCCTGGTACAACATATTGTCAGATGCGGGTCCACAGCCAATTACATATAATTTTGGGGGTCCTTGACATGAAATAGTTTGAGAACCACTATTTTATTTGAAACATTTTCCTGAAAACTGTCTGATTTAGAAGCCATTTTTTTTTAGAATGGGTTACATCTCTCCATCCTCCATACATCTGTATTATGGCGGGAACGTTCACCGAAAATAGCAGATCTACAAGCTCACAACATGTCACAACGTGACACGTTGTCAGCTTGTAGATCTGCTATTTTTGGTGAAGAGAGTTGGCGTACATGGAAAAATAACTCATCAACTACATCGCAACAACAGGTCACATCGCCGTGCGTTGTGTGAGCTTGTAGATCGGCTCGTAGATTGCTCTTTTTGCGTGACACGACAAATCTATGAAAAAAAAACGACATTGAAATATGGAGCTACGAGTTTTTCCGCCCCAAATGTCTGGAACTTTGATAAAGGCATGTCAGGTTTAACCCATTTAAGCCTGACATCGAAATAAAATAAAAATCTTCTAAATTCTGACAGTTTTCTGAAATACCTATAAGTTTCTGTATCAGTGAAGCTAAATATTTCATGTCAAGGACCCCAAAGATTATATGTAATTGGCCACCGACTCCCATCTGAAAATATGTTGTTCCAGTGACCTCCTGGAAGCAAAGATTTGAGTTAAAAACGTTCGCCGATAAGAACATATATTAAAATATTTTAAACGATTTTTCAAAAATAGCAGATCTACAAGTTCATAGCGCAGCACTCGGTGCCGCGCTATGAGCTTGTAGATCTGCTATTTTTCAACGGCTAACGCATAAAAACACCAAACGGGGTTCCCGCCCGAAAATGGGTCAAAAGCCAGACTGCACCTTATTGAAGGCAGGATGAGAAGAATACCCTATAGTAAATAGTAAGCAGTGTGTGACTTGAAGAATACCCTATAGTAAATAGTAAGCAGTGTGTGACTTGCCTAAAGGTTTGAAGCTTGTCTCTGTAATGCTTTCTACCAATCTTTTTTTTATGTGCTTGTCAAACCGTATCGGAGAGTCACAAACAATTGGGAGACACTTAAAAAGCAGCCTTTAGAGAGGACGATAATAGATGGATGGATGGAGGAGACAGAACGTGATGGAGAGACGGAATAAAGGTGGACGGATAGGACAGGGTGGTGTAAAGAAAAGATGGAGAGAGGATATAAAGGTGGAAGGATAGGACAGGGTGGTGTAAAGAAAAGATGGAGAGACGGAATAAAGGTGGAAGGATAGGACAGGGTGGTGTAAAGAAAAGATGGAGAGACGGAATAAAGGTGGAAGGATAGGACAGGGTGGTGTAAAGAAAAGATGGAGAGAGATGCTCTGAGATATAGAACATGAAAGAATGAGAGATGACTCGTATACAGTTGGACAATTAAGGGCCACACTAAATCCAAGCGTTTAGGTTCTCATAATAAACAATTATTTGTTAACACTTTTGTTTAATCGCCGGTAATAAATGTGTTTAGTTTACACCATCAACAGTCAGTCGTATACTACGTGAGGTGTTCTCGTGAGGTGTGTTTGCAGTCGTATACTACGTGAGGTGTTCTCGTGAGGTCAGTCGTATACTACGTGAGGTGTTCTCGTGAGGTCAGTCGTATACTACGTGAGGTGTTCTCGTGAGGTCAGTCGTATACTACGTGAGGTGTTCTCGTGAGGTCAGTCGTATACTACGTGAGGTGTTCTCGTGAGGTCAGTCGTATACTACGTGAGGTGTTCTCGTGAGGTCAGTCGTATACTACGTGAGGTGTTCTCGTGAGGTCAGTCGTATACTACGTGAGGTGTTCTCGTGAGGTCAGTCGTATACTACGTGAGGTGTTCTCGTGAGGTCAGTCGTATACTACGTGAGGTGTTCTCGTGAGGTCAGTCGTATACTACGTGAGGTGTTCTCGTGAGGTCAGTCGTATACTAGGTGAGGTGTTCTCGTGAGGTCAGTCGTATACTACGTGAGGTGTTCTCGTGAGGGCAGTCGTATACTACGTGAGGTGTTCTCGTGAGGTCAGTCGTATACTACGTGAGGTGTTCTCGTGAGGTCAGTCGTATACTACGTGAGGTGTTCTCGTGAGGTCAGTCGTATACTACGTGAGGTGTTCTCGTGAGGTCAGTCGTTATACTACGTGAGGTGTTCTCGTGAGGTCAGTCGTATACTAGGTGAGGTGTTCTCGTGAGGTCAGTCGTATACTACGTGAGGTGTTCTCATGAGGTCAGTCGTATACTACGTGAGGTGTTCTCGTGAGGTCAGTCGTATACTACGTGAGGTGTTCTCGTGAGGTCAGTCGTATACTACGTGAGGTGTTCTCGTGAGGTCAGTCGTTATACTACGTGAGGTGTTCTCGTGAGGTCAGTCGTATACTACGTGAGGTGTTCTCGTGAGGTCAGTCGTTATACTACGTGAGGTGTTCTCGTGAGGTCAGTCGTATACTAGGTGAGGTGTTCTCGTGAGGTCAGTCGTATACTACGTGAGGTGTTCTCGTGAGGTCAGTCGTATACTACGTGAGGTGTTCTCGTGAGGTCAGTCGTATACTACGTGAGGTGTTCTCGTGAGGTCAGTCATATACTACAGTCATATACTACGTGAGGTGTTCTCGTGAGGTCAGTCGTTATACTACGTGAGGTGTTCTCGTGAGGTCAGTCGTATACTAGGTGAGGTGTTCTCGTGAGGTCAGTCGTATACTACGTGAGGTGTTCTCGTGAGGTCAGTCGTATACTACGTGAGGTGTTCTCGTGAGGTCAGTCGTTATACTACGTGAGGTGTTCTCGTGAGGTCAGTCGTATACTACGTGAGGTGTTCTCGTGAGGTCAGTCGTATACTACGTGAGGTGTTCTCGTGAGGTCAGTCGTATACTAGGTGAGGTGTTCTCGTGAGGTCAGTCGTATACTACGTGAGGTGTTCTCGTGAGGTCAGTCGTATACTACGTGAGGTGTTCTCGTGAGGTCAGTCGTATACTACGTGAGGTGTTCTCGTGAGGTCTGCTGGACTCTGGGTTACAGGGTGGACTACAGGGTGGACTGCTGGACTCTGCCATACAGGGTGGACTACAGGGTGGACTACAGGGTGGACTACAGGGTGGAGTTACAGGGTGGACTGCTGGACTCTGCCATACAGGGTGGACTACAGGGTGGACTACAGGGTGGAGTTACAGGGTGGACTGCTGGACTCTGCCATACAGGGTGGACTACAGGGTGGACTACAGGGTGGAGTTACAGGGTGGACTGCTGGACTCTGCCATACAGGGTGGACTGCTGGACTCTGTTACACTCGAGTTAGAAACAATGCCTTTACAGTTACAGTGGAACGCTTAACCCATTTAGACCTGAGCTCCATTCTAGATCCTGACAGTTTTCTGAAAAACCCTCTGTTTCTGTCAGTCGTTCTCATACATTTTCATGTCAAGGACCCCCAAGATTATCTGTAATTGGCCGCCGACCCCCCATCTGAAAATATGTTGTTCCAGGGACCCCCCTCCCAGAAGCAAAGATTTGAGTTAAAAACGTTGGCTCTGAAATAATTCATTTGCACTACATTTTCACGATTTTTCAGAAATAGCAGACCTACAAGCTCGTATGAGCTTGTAGGTCTGCTAGATAGCAGATCTGCTAGACAGTAGCTAAAGTAGAACATAATGCTTCAAACACCAAAAGGGCGTTCCCGCCCAGAATGGGTTAAAGCCCAAACCACACCAATGGGTCGAGACGCAACAAGACGGTTTTAGCGCTTGTCGCAGTGGTGTGATATAATAATGAATTGCTTTCCAAGTGCTCAAAGCTCTTTACAGTGGTTCATTCATTCATACATGGGGACTGGGGAGGTGAAGCTCTTTACAGTGGTTCATTCATTCATACATGCGGGGACTGGGGAGGTGAAGCGGTGGTTCATTCATTCATACATGGGGACTGGGGAGGTGAAGCGGTGGTTCATTCATTCATACATGGGGACTGGGGAGGTGAAGCTCTTTACAGTGGTTCATTCATTCATACATGCGGGGACTGGGGAGGTGAAGCGGTGGTTCATTCATTCATACATGGGGACTGGGGAGGTGAAGCGGTGGTTCATTCATTCATACATGGGGACTGGGGAGGTGAAGCTCTTTACAGTGGTTCATTCATTCATACATGCGGGGACTGGGGAGGTGAAGCGGTGGTTCATTCATTCATACATGCGGGGACTGGGGAGGTGAAGCGGTGGTTCATTCATTCATACATGCGGGGACTGGGGAGGTGAAGCGGGGACTGGGGAGGTGAAGCAGGGACTGGGGAGGTGAAGCGGGGACTGGGGAGGTGAAGCGGCGAACAGTCGACGCCAGTCCAATCGAATACGGAGGAGGAATGTTCACACCCACAAAATACTAGCCAAAGAAACTTAAAACCAGAGGCCTTTTTGCAATGTAATTGTAACCATTTAATGACTCTGAAACGACTATATCTGTTGGAATAAAAACCTCCTTCCTTCAACATTCAAACTGTACGTGTGGCTAAAAACGAAAAACACAGAAAAACAAATCAAATGTATTTTGGTCCAGAGATGAAGTAGGCCTATAAAGGGGTGAGAGCACAGCAGCATTATGGTACACTTGAAAACACTTGTGCTAGAAAAACACACAAGAAAAAAAGATAACAGTGCGATGGGATTAAGGTGCAAAATGTCAAGTGCACGCCGACCGCATAATCCATAGACTGACACTGGTATAATCCACAGGTACTGTAGGAGGAAAAAAAAGTCAAAGTCTCTTGTCTGTGGTATATTCTCCAGGTAGGTTCAAGGAAGAGCTAAATCCAATTTAAGAATGATGTTCTACTTTAGCCATTGAAAAAAAATTACATCTACAAACTCATAGCGCGGCACCGAGGGCCGCGCTACGAGCTTGTAGATCTGCTATTTTTTTTTAAATCTTGAAAATGTGGCGCAAATCTTTGAATATATATTCTTTCAGAGTTGAACGCTTTTAACTCAAATCTTTGCTTCTAGGGGGGTGGGGGGGGGGGGGGGGGGGGGGGTCCCTGGAACAACATATTTTCAGATGGGGGGGGGGGGGGGGGGGGGGGGGGGGGGGGGTCGTAACCTGACTCCTAGAGGCGGGATAGCTGCTGCTATAATGAAAATGTTTGACAACCACTGATATAGAAACATGATGTTTTTCAGAAAACTGTCATGATTTAGAACACATTAGAATCCTTCAGGTCTAAATGGGTTAAGTCACTGGTCCCTGGTATAATCCACAGGCAGGTCTAAAGGAAGAGACCAGTCTGACCACAGCGCCGGTCATCATTCTGCTGAGCAGTGAGTGTGACTGACGGTCTGAGACCAGTCTGACCACAGCGCCGGTCATCATTCTGCTGAGCAGTGAGTGTGACTGACGGTCTGAGACCAGTCTGACCACAGCGCCGGTCATCATTCTGCTGAGCAGTGAGTGTGACTGACGGTCTGAGACCAGTCTGACCACAGCGCCGGTCATCATTCTGCTGAGCAGTGAGTGTGACTGACGGTCTGAGACCAGTCTGACCACAGCGCCGGTCATCATTCTGCTGAGCAGTGAGGGTGACTGACGGTCTGAGACCAGTCTGACCACAGCGCCGGTCATCATTCTGCTGAGCAGTGAGTGTGACTGACGGTCTGAGACCAGTCTGACCACAGCGCCGGTCATCATTCTGCTGAGCAGTGAGTGTGACTGACGGTCTGAGACCAGTCTGACCACAGCGCCGGTCATCATTCTGCTGAGCAGTGAGTGTGACTGACGGTCTGAGACCAGTCTGACCACAGCGCCGGTCATCATTCTGCTGAGCAGTGAGTGTGACTGACGGTCTGAGACCAGTCTGACCACAGCGCCGGTCATCATTCTGCTGAGCAGTGAGTGTGACTGACGGTCTGAGACCAGTCTGACCACAGCGCCGGTCATCATTCTGCTGAGCAGTGAGTGTGACTGACGGTCTGAGACCAGTCTGACCACAGCGCCGGTCATCATTCTGCTGAGCAGTGAGTGTGACTGACGGTCTGAGACCAGTCTGACCACAGCGCCGGTCATCATTCTGCTGAGCAGTGAGTGTGACTTACGGTCTGAGACCAGTCTGACCACAGCGCCGGTCATCATTCTGCTGAGCAGTGAGTGTGACTGACGGTCTGAGACCAGTCTGACCACAGCGCCGGTCATCATTCTGCTGAGCAGTGAGTGTGACTGACGGTCTGAGCCCAGTCTGACCACAGCGCCGGTCATCATTCTGCTGAGCAGTGAGTGTGACTGACGGTCTGAGACCAGTCTGACCACAGCGCCGGTCATCATTCTGCTGAGCAGTGAGTGTGACTGACGGTCTGAGACCAGTCTGACCACAGCGCCGGTCATCATTCTGCTGAGCAGTGAGTGTGACTGACGGTCTGAGACCAGTCTGACCACAGCGCCGGTCATCATTCTGCTGAGCAGTGAGTGTGACTGACGGTCTGAGCCCAGTCTTACCACAGCGCCGGTCATCATTCTGCTGAGCAGTGAGTGTGACTGACGGTCTGAGCCCAGTCTGACCACAGCGCCGGTCATCATTCTGCTGAGCAGTGAGTGTGACTGACGGTCTGAGACCAGTCTGACCACAGCGCCGGTCATCATTCTGCTGAGCAGTGAGTGTGACTGACGGTCTGAGACCAGTCTGACCACAGCGCCGGTCATCATTCTGCTGAGCAGTGAGTGTGACTGACGGTCTGAGACCAGTCTGACCACAGCGCCGGTCATCATTCTGCTGAGCAGTGAGTGTGACTGACGGCTGTCGGGTGGGAACTGTTCCTTGGCCTGCATGGTGGTGCTGCTCTTGATACTGCAGTATAGGCCGCACCGAGCCCCGTTCCTGGGGCTCGCCTCCCATTATGAGCTCTGCCCAACGCACCATTCTCTGCAGGCTGATCTTTTCTCGGGCAGTACAGTTCCCCAGTGGCGTGCACAGACACTAGGGGGTGCTAGAGCACATCCTGCCCTTTTCAGCAATGTGCCCTTTTTTTACAGTGTACACTATACAGCAGGGTTCCCCAATAGGCGGCCCGCGGGCCATTTGCGGCCCGCGGAGCGCCCCCTTGTGGCCCCTGGAGAAATTTAAAAAAATTAAAAATAAAAAGTGTTTTGTTTTGTTTTCGGGGATATAAATGGGGGTCAGTAGCCTATGCATGTCAAACTGGGCACCCCCTCAAGGACCACTGGTGGTCCCCGGACCACTGGTTGAGAACAATTTTCAATTAATTAATGAAATATGGCCCTTGAGGAAAATTAATTGGGGAACCCTGCTATACAGTATGTGGACCATGGTGACATTGATCAATTCTTGATAAAAAGCTTCTAATATATTATTTAGGCCCCAAAATCGATAAATCTCACACTATTAAGGCAACCGACCGGTTCCACGCGCTACACAAGGTGCCCTTTTTTCACTTGAGCACCTGCCCCTCTAAATGTCTGTGCACGCCACTGCAGTTCCCATACCAGGCCGTATCAAGAACGTCTTGAACTGAGCTGTCAGAGTAGCAGTACAACCTGAGGGGATGTGGTGTCCTACTTGCAGATATAGATGTAATCTATGATGCAAAACCTTAAACTGTAACAGCCCAGCGCTAATTATATTAATTTGAGTGTAGCAATAATGTAAATGACGACTGCCAAGTTAAATCTGGTATAGCAATCCCAAATAATTCCTCTCACAACCTCGCTGGGTCGGAACCACCAGGGGGTCCACTAATGCTTTTTTTGGGGGGGGTCCCCAGATGATTTGCTTAATGCGGAACATTGTTTCTCTCTCAGCAGTAAACAAACATATCTGGACATTTCTAAAGTCACAATTGGGCTTTTTAGACCTATGCCTCTAAAATGCAAAAAATAATAAAATAAATAAGACCATATGGTTTGAGAGAACCAGGACAAAGATAACTGGCATCATGACCACATAGAGCGTCGCAGTTTCATGACGACGCCAGGCCCAGGAAATAATTCCCAATGCATTTTCCCCATAGATATTTCAAAAAGTATTTATTTAAAGACCTTATAAGCGTCGTACGAAGCCACCTGGAGTTGTGACAAATCATGACAACAAACACAATATTTTGGACCAAACAAATAATTACAAAGAAGAAAAACAACAAAAAAGTGTTGTAACCTGCTGTTTTTTTCTTCTTTCTAATTATTTGATCGCCCCAAACAACAGTGTTTATTGCATCTCTCTCCCAATTTCCTGTCAGCCTACTGTCTATCCCTCCATAAAAAAATAAAATAAATTAAAGGCGAAAGCCACAAACAAAATAATTTTAAAAAAAAGTAGCAGTTCGAGTCGACAAGCTTGAAACGCATAGTTTTGATCTTGTAGATTCTGTTACTTTTGTTATTGTTGAATTTGAATCCTGAAAACAAACAGTCTTGGACATGTGAGGTTTCCACCTATATGGAGAACATTTGATTTATTGCTCACTGTTTGATCAAACACTCAAATATATTTGCCAATATAGAACGTGAATAAAGTATACTGTACATCATATATGTCAAACTCAAGGCCCGGGGGCCAAATCAGGCCCAGTGAATTATCTTTGGCCCGCGGGATGATATTTAATTAGTATTAGAACTGGCCCTCTGGTATATTGCACGGACCACCAATGTCCACCATAATACTACAAGTCCCACAATGCACTGCGAGTGCATTGGCACATATCACATACTATGAAAGCAGTGCTTGGTGAGGATCATAGAACAGGAAACTGAGCTTAATAATAATGCATTTTCAGTTTTAAATGCATTTACTTTTTTGCTGTTTGCCTGGGACGTCCTCATGACCGCGGTGCCCGTGTGTTGAAACACAGTCCGGCCCTCGACCTCGACCGATTTCTTTATTTTGGCCCACTGTGTATTTGAGTTTGACATCCCTGGTGTACATTATTATCAATGGAATAAGAATTACTGAGAGCAGATGGAGGGTGAAATGAGATAAACAAACCAACTTAAACTTTATTTGTATATAGAAATACACTCAAATGTCTTTAAAGAGATGAGATGAACAGGAAACAACAAAGTCAAATATAAGTTAAACAGTGATTTGCAATAATAATAATAAAGTTAAATGGTAAATATAATTTAAAATAAATGGCAAAAATGTGATATGGGTTTAAAATGGTGAGAAATAGAGATCTTCTTCTACATTAATTTAAGACTATAAAGCTTTATTCATCTTCTAGATCAAAAAGGAACAGGTGTCTGTTGTTGGTTCAGGGGCAGGGCATCAATATTATATCATGATATTAAACTGGATATAGTCTGTTGTTGGTTCAGGGGCAGGGCATCAATATTATATCATGATATTAAACTGGATATAGTCTGTTGTTGGTTCAGGGGCAGGGCATCAATATTATATCATGATATTAAACTGGATATAGTCTGTTGTTGGTTCAGGGGCAGGGCATCAATATTATATCATGATATTAAACTGGATATAGTCTGTTGTTGGTTCAGGGGCAGGGCATCAATATTATATCATGATATTAAACTGGATATAGTCTGTTGTTGGTTCAGGGGCAGGGCATCAATATTATATCATGATATTAAACTGGATATAGTCTGTGATTTTGGATATTATATTATTCTGAAGTGTTCTATACACATTTAAAGAACGGATCGGGAAAAATCGCTATAGGAAGATAATCAACATCAAATGATAGGAATCGGATCGGGAGCAGAAAGCGTGATGGAGACGTCCCTTTAGCTGTTAGATGAATGTCCTTCACGTTCTATTGGCTCCCCATTAAATAAGATGAATGTCCTTCACGTTCTATTGGCTCCCCATTAAATAAGATGAATGTCCTTCACATTCTATTGGCTCCCCATTAAATAAGATGAATGTCCTTCACATTCTATTGGCTCCCCATTAAATAATTAACTAATAATGAAATAATGAATGAAGGAATAACCTTGACTTTTTTGGTTTCCTACATAATTTCAAAACTTTAAAATAAAAAAAAAAAGCAGATTTTCTCATGAATTAAAAACGAATTAAAGAGAAATCTATAAGAAATTCCATTAATTAGAAAACAAATGTTTAAGCCATTCTGGGCGGGAACCCCTTTTGGTGTTTTTTACTAAGCACCGAGTGGCGCGCTATGAGCTTGTAGGTCTGCTATTTTTTGAAAAATCGTAAAAATGCGGCACAAATCTTTGAATATATATTCTTTCAGAGCCAACGTTTTTTTTTATTTCGACGTCAGGCCTAAATTTAAGTACTAGTGGAATTAGACGATCTTTCATGGCTATTTTCACTAGTTTGCGTCGCGGGGAAAACCTATAATTTATCTTGTGGGTCTCGAGCTAAAAAATATTGTGAACAACTATAGCTGAGCTCCAGTAACTCCATTGTGAACAACTATAGCTGAGCTCCAGTAACTGATCCATTGTGAACAACTATAGCTGAGCTCCAGTAACTGATCCATTGTGAACAACTATAGCTGAGCTCCAGTAACTGATCCATTGTGAACAACTATAGCTGAGCTCCAGTAACTGATCCATTGTGAACGTGATGATTTCAGCACAGAGGCTTCTCACAGATCCAGTAGGCCGGGTGGTTGTTACAGCGCAAGTCGTTCCATCCTGTGGCGTTAACGTTCGGATGAGAGCCATCGTAATACTCAACGCAGTCTTCTTCATCGTTAGAGTAAAAGCCCGGTTCAGGCTCAGCGCGCTCAGCGCCAGGTGCACCAGGGAACCAGAACCTGTACAAGTAGGAACATAGAATTAGCATAGGAGGCCTTTGCTATATGTTTCACCAGTTTCAATTGAAACGGGCCTCCACTCTGAGGGGGGCCTCCGAGCTACAACTGACCGCCAGACGGCATTCATCCCCCCATCACCCTGGGCCCTCTCTCTCTCTCTCTCTCTCACTCGCTGCCTTGCTCTCTCCCACGATGTTAAAGTTACACCTATTTCCTGTTAATAACCTGGGTAAAATGTGCAGCATTGGGAGGTAAATGGGAGACACTATGGGCAGTATTATGCGTGTCTTAAGTACCAGGTCTTATTACTTAACTTAAGACCTGGAGGCGTGATCAATGCCATTTGGCTATTCTGAGTGGCCAAACAGCATTGACCATGCCTCCAGGTCTTAAGTTAAGTCATAAGACCTGGTACTTAATCCATTGAGACCTGGAACGCATCCATGTCACGTTAGCGTTTAACCACATTAACCATTAACCCATTTTGGGGCGGGAACCCGTTTTGGTGTTTTAAACATTGTTATAATTTAGCTATTGAAAAATAGCAGATCTACAAGCTCATAGCGCGCCACCGAGTGGCGCGCTATGAACTTGTAGGTCTGCTATTTTTGAAAAATCGTTAAAATGTGCCTCAAATCTTTCCGAAAATTGTCATGATTTAGGAAAAAAAAAATGATTGTGAAGGGACGACAGGATGAGGAGAGGTGTTGTTGCTGCGTAATTGTGGAGAGTAATGGCTGCGAGCGATATTGAACAGCCAAAATTATATGTGTCAATACGGCTGTATCAACAGAATAATGATGTCATAGGTATATATGGGGGCCTCATTTGGTCATGAAACAGGCCTCCAGATTCCTAAGGCCGCCCCTGAGAACTAGTAGCCTACAATACTTTTGCAGGGTTGGTTTTTCCACTGCAAACTGTTGGATAGTTCATTTTAATAATGACCTCAAATGCCATTGATGCCAATTAACTGGATAGTGAAGTAGACAGCCTAAGGTCTTGGTGACAGCGTATTAGCATTTTTGGATGCACATTTCTTATTAAATCATTAATCGATAGTCGCGTTCACCTAATCAATCGATCATCAATTAGCCTAATTGATAAGCAATGAGAGAACCTCAATCTGTTACTATAGTATAAACAGCATCTATAAATATTACACGAGAGAGACATATAATGCCTGTGACATGTCTTGTCCTGAATATTCTGGTGTTTAATTTAAACAAACAATTAGTCCTGTAAATTAATGTTACATCAATAATTATCAACTACAGCATAGGCAGCATAGCCTGGTGAAACCACTCCCCCTGCTGGACAACATTTGCATTCTGCCAGCAGGGAGAGTCTGGGAACTCTCAGGCAGAGACGATGTACTCCGGTCCAATTCTGTCCGGAGCGATATGAGGCTGTATGAGGCCGCTAGAGGAGCGATATGTGGCTGTATGAGGCCGCTAGAGGAGCGATATGAGGCTGTATGAGGCCGCTAGAGGAGCGATATGCGGCTGTATGAGGCCGCTAGAGGAGCGATATGCGGCTGTATGAGGCCGCTAGAGGAGCGATATGCGGCTGTATGAGGCCGCTAGAGGAGCGATATGCGGCTGTATGAGGCCGCTAGAGGAACGATATGCGGCTGTATGAGGCCGCTAGAGGAGCGATATGTGGCTGTATGAGGCCGCTAGAGGAACGATATGCGGCTGTATGAGGCCGCTAGAGGAGCGATATGTGGCTGTATGAGGCCGCTAGAGGAACGATATGCGGCTGTATGAGGCCGCTAGAGGAGCGATATGTGGCTGTATGAGGCCGCTAGAGGAACGATATGCGGCTGTATGAGGCCGCTAGAGGAGCGATATGCGGCTGTATGAGGCCGCTAGAGGAACGATATGCGGCTGTATGAGGCCGCTAGAGGAGCGATATGCGGCCGTATGAGGCCGCTAGAGGAACGATATGCGGCCGTATGAGGCCGCTAGAGGAGCGATATGCGGCCGTATGAGGCCGCTAGAGGCGGGATCAATGCAAGACTTATGACATATTGAAGCTGTTGCCACAGCGCAAATGTAAACAACTTAACAAGACTACAACTCGAAATTATTATGGAGATATCAAATGTTTGTCCCGCTGCTTCCGGGTTCATCGTTTCTGCCTGAGAGATCCCAGATGCAGGCAGGAGGAGGGAACTGGTGAACTCAATACTGCCGCAATCTGGCGAAGTCAGGTTATAGCGCAGAGCTCCGCAGACTTTAACATAGGACTGGACCTAAAAGTGTGTGTGTAGCCGGGCCGTTTTACGTCTTACGTTGGCTCGGTCAGTGGTGTTCCGTCCACCCACTGGAATGACCCTTCCACCTTGCTGTCGGTCAAACCCAGCCACACTCTGACGTTGAAACTGGCGACAAAGTCCTGGACGGAAACAATTCAAACAACAGCCGGTTGAAATACAAACTCTACACACAAGTGCGCACGCACGCACGCACGCACGCACGCACGCACGCACGCACGCCATACTACGGTCCGACGGAGCATTGGTTCGACATGCGTCCGCACCTCGGACTAGCACCTGCTCCCGTGCTTGCGGTTATGGTTAGGTTAGCGTTGAGGTGGGTTGTCGTTTTTCGGACCAATGACTAGTCGGACCAAACACATGCACTCCGCACGCACGCACGCACGCACGCGCACACACACACACACACACACTCTCTACCTGTTTTTCTCTGCTCTTCACGACCATCAGGTCAGAGTGGTTGTCCCTGCACCACTGTCTGCTCTCCTCCCAGGTTCTCTTCTCCGTAGAGATGTAATAGCACAGACCGTCGCGTAGTGTAAATCCATCTGATTCTGTCAACAACACAATAATATTAGTCAGTCAGTCAGTCAGTGTGTCCTATGCTATCCTCACATTGATTACACGTATACAACAATGAATACACACTGTGATGTTTCAAACTTTCAACTGACCACAAGGTCTCCTCTTCAGGCAATCTCTCAGTAAACGGTTCTCTAGTCGTTCTCTCTCCAGCATGTTGGTCTGATCTGCATTTACAGAATGGGAGATCTATCATTTTAAACACCTTCCTATATCTTACAATAAATGCAAAACAATGTGTTGCCGGATCAATGCTGCTACAGCTTCTGTTGCTGCTACTATTACAACAAATAAATAACAGTTATTGTGTGTGTGTGTGTGTGTGTGTGTGTGTGTGTGTGTGTGTGTGTGTGTGTGTGTGTGTGTGTGTGTGTGTGTGTGTGTGTGTGTGTGTGTGTGTGTGTGTGTGTGTGTGTGTGTGTGTGTCAGACTGCCACAACAGCTTCGTTCACTTCCCGCGTTTACGAGTCTTACTTGTTCAAATTATGTAGACTTATTTTTCAATCACACTGTACTGTACAAACACAATATAGTATAGTTGGTATCAGAATCTCCTGCAGGACTGTCCCAAACAATGCAGATAAACTATCAGGATCTATAACTGTGTTACACATGAAGAACTATTGATTACACCCGTCTAAAATTAGGCCAGTTTGGGGGAGAACTATCTCTCCACACCAATGATTCACCATGCAACACGCATGTCATGAAGTCATTAATGTCATTACAGTATGTCATTAAGATACTTGTTGTGTGGAAATAATACAAAAAGCCCCCCCCCCCCCCTCTCTATTCTGTGTAGCCTAGAGGTCTACAACTTGGTGTCATGTGATCAGTGACATCACAAAAGTGTACTCTGCAAAGTGTAATGTTGAAAATGAGTGGTATTCCCCTTTGGCCTTAAAACTGTTTTGTTGCAAGGAGATGTGGCTAGTTGTTGCATCAGTGCGGTTTGGCATTTAGAGTAACAGAGCCTATACCTAATGCTGGCTATAGGTCTAAAAACCAAGGGAGACTTTGATCTTAATTATACTTAAAATGCCACTTTTCTTAACCACTAGAACCACCAGCATCAATGCTATTCTGGGGGGGATGATTTTTCGCCCCCTGCAAAAATTGGCTAATCGATTTGAGCTCTTTAAAGGCCCGTTTTATAAACTATAGAGGGTTTAAAGTGTTTTATAAACTAGAAGGTTTAAGTGGTGCTGAATTTGCAGCTCAACAAAAGCTAATACATCCTAGTGTATGACAATTACATACATTACAATCTCCACAATATGATTATTGCGAGCGTGTTTCATCACGGTAAAACTATTATGGTTCCATCCCTATAAAATATAGATAATCTTATATACATATTGTAATAAAATAACTCACAGAGATAGACTGGGATGGCAACGCTGAGCAGAGCCAGAACAGCACAGAGCAACCCAACACCAACCCACTGGTACCGTCTTATGAATGGAGGACCTACACACACACACACACACACACACACACACACACACACACACACACACACACACACACACACACACACACACACACACACACACACACACACACACACACACACAGAGAGAGGAGGAGTGAGAACAGTTAACATAGTTGAACCACGTGTAAAATGTATTTTGTTCATGTTATGATTTGTAGTTTTAGTAACATCTCTTACCAGAGTGGTTTTCAACCAGTGGTCCTTGAGGGGGGTCCAGGTGGTCACCAGCTAAATGATGGGAGACTTGGTAAGCAAATAGAACCTTAGATCTTTAACTCCTGGCAGTGTAACATTAAGGGTCCATTTGGTTTCTTTGTATGCTCACATTCAAATGTATACATTATTTGTCCATGTTGTGATTTGTAGTTTTAGTGACCTCTCTTACCAGACTGCAGTATCTTCGGTGGATCTTCCTCCTTCTTGGGCTCAATATTTACCATCGGTATAAAGGTGGCATCGCCTCTCCGTCCAAAGAGACTGTCATGAGGACCATCGTCGTCTGGAGGGCACGCACGCACGCACGCACGCACGCACGCACGCACGCACGCACGCACGCACGCACGCACGCAGAGAGAGAAGAGTGAGAACAGTTAAAATATTTGAACCACGTGTAAAATGTATTTTGTTCATGTTCATGATTTGTAGTTTTAGCAACATCTCTTACCAGAGTGGTTTTCAACCAGTGGTCCTTGAGGGGGTTCCAGGTGGTCACCAGCTAAATGATGGGAGACTTGGTAAGCAAATAGAACCTTTAGATCTTTAACTCCTGACAGTGTAACATTAAGGGTCCATTTGGTTTCATTGTATGCTCTCAAGAGTTCAATTATTGTTAACTAGTCCAGGGGCCAATACTGATATTTTCAGAAAAAGGTACCACCTAAGGTATCTTTGTCTTCCTACATGTCTCTAGTTTATATTTTGGTATGATAACCCTTCCAATTCAGTAGCTTAATGACAGTTATCACTCTTTAAACAAACCTACCCCCATATGAAACTGTGATGTGTGTATCTTTTATATGACTTCTACAATACATTTAGGTAAGCAGTGGTCTTATAAAGAGTTCATCCTAAGGTAATTTTCTCAGTAGAATCCATTTCTGCTCACGACATTTTTGTAATGTCCGCATATTTAATTAGATAATTTGCATATTTGAACATATTAGTGGAAATAATTGCACGATCAATCAAAATAAAGTTGAATACATTAAAAAAGAACACATACGTAGAAACAAATAGAGATATTTCTGTGGCATTCTGGCAATGTACACACGAAATCTGGTGAAAATCGGCTTTTGAGTTAGTGGCCGTAGCAAATGTATACATAATTTGGCTATAGTTTAGAGCAGGGGTTCTCAACGTTTTTGGCCGGGGACCCCCGGAAATGCTTTGGCAATGTCTCGGGACCCCCGCCCCGCCCCCTCCCGACCCCCAATATAAATTGACTGCTACAATAACCTTAACCCATTTTGGGCGGGAACCCCTTTTGGTGTTTTAAGCATTATGTTATAATTTAGCTATTGAAAAATAGCAGATCTACAAGCTCGTGGCGCGCTACGAGGTTGAGAACCCCTGGTTTAGAGGCTCCAACAGCACCCGAGTGGCATGTTTTTGGGACCCTTAGGCCCTTTCTGAAACCTGTCCCTTGACTTGAAGTGCTCTCGGGAGGTTCCCTCGTCAGAAAGTGCCCCTCCAGCTGAATCAAGTTCCCTTGATTAGGGTGCTGGGTATAAAAAACTGTTTGGAAATACACTCGCCCTCCTTGTGCAGAAACAGGAAACAGACACCATTCGTTGCCATGGTTACCATCACGCAATTGTGTTACCTGTTATTTTGTTTGTACAGTTATGTTTGTGACGTGGATTTCATTAATATGGAAAAAGGAAATACAGCGTGACTGTCAAAAATGACGTCATATACATCCATGGTGTTTATAAATCATTGTGTTAAAAGTTGTTTTGTTTGTGTGGTTTCATTTATAGTTTTTTCACGGTGGGGTAAATAAAGAGCCCTTGTGAACATCAGTTGGAGCATTGTCTATTCTGCATCAGATGAAGATTGTTTAGGAGGAGTTTATTTATCATTTATTTGTGGTGGTTCTTACATTTGTAGGTTGCGGTTTCCATGCGGACACAGAGCAGGGCTGCACAAGGCAATCGAGTCTAGATCGGCACAGACTCGCTCTTGAGGGCTTTATAAGCCACTTCCACTCAAGGCTGCTTGGTTTCGGACGACACTTAATATGGCGCAGCCTCGCGTGAACGCGCATATCGAGGGCAAGTGTGTAGCGCGAGTGGCGAGGAGCTGGTTTCAGAAAGGGGGTTATGGTGTCTAGTTACGATTCATTCTTGTTGCCCAGGTCAACTAATGTCCCATGGGTGTTATTTTTAACCCTTTCTTACCCCCAATATGAACCATACGATGGAGATAACAGAAAATGCCATAACTTTTGAAGTAAACAACATATAGAGACAAATGACCACATTTTCCTATATATAATTTGGACCCAAGGAATTCATTAAAGTGGTTATTATTAAGATTCAAGCACATCTTGACTCTATTTCAGGACAGAAACAGCAATAAATTACCAGAAAACGTTTAGGTTAAAATGTCCTTTAATTACTACATGGGCCCGTTTGTGCTACCAAATTATGAAAATGGTGTAATTACTACAAACTACTACAAACTACAAACAGAAACGCACAGTGACTCCATACCAGAAGTCCTAATTATGCCTAGCTGTTGGCGCCCACCAAGCCTCGAGTCCTTGGCCTATTCTATGCTGAGTCATGTTATGACCTAAATGAAAAAACATCAGGGGATCAGCCACCATTACCCAACTGATCAAATGTGTCTGCAGTGCATGTCATATTGTTCTTGTCAATCTCAAATTTGTAACTGCTCTGAGATGTGCATGTGTAGGGCAGATGATAGAGGTGTGTGTGTGGTAATGTAAACAAGGCACATCTGTTGGGGATTGAAGATGGAGGCTCTTCAATTAAATGTGTTTTCAAAACTTTCTGTAAATATTAGAATAAACAATCTGATAATTCTGTGACCATTTCCCATATTGTTCTTTATTGCGACCACAGGTCGCATTTACTAGGTTATGAAATTGTGCATTTCTCGTCAGTCAGTTGTTTGGTTGGTCATGCCTCGTGACATCACGTGACATCATCAGGGATGGAGATCCCTGATGTCATCAATATTGGCAAGCAACTGTACATCTGACCTCAAACCCTTAGATCTCCATATATGGAGCTGACCTGTTCTGACATTCCGGACATCATGTTGATCCTTCCCCATCCATCCTTCCTCTTTGATGTCTCCCTTTTGACTGATACCTGTCCATTTAAACTCTAGACGGGTGCAGTACTTACTACTTAGTTTAGACAGTACTTGGTTTAGACTAGTCATTGGTTAGACCAGTCATTAGTCCTACAACTACAACCTATCTCAAACCCTCACCCTAACCCTAACCTTCCACGGGGCAGCACACCTAAACCTAACCTTAACCCTGCATGTCTAACCAATGACTAGGGTTGGGATTTGTTAGGATTTTAACGGTTCCGGTTCCTAAAGGTTCCCTTAACGGTTCCTAATATTATTTTTTTCCCCTTTTTATCTGACATATATTATGCTTATATTATAACTAACCTAACCAAGTACTTAATAAACACAAATTCAATTATTGTATTTGCACTTTACAATTAATATGGCACTATTATTTAAACTTCACCACCACCAGCTAGCCACCACGACAATATCATTGTTGCAATTTGTACTATATATTAAATACAGTACACATTGCAATAATGATATTGTTGTGGTGACAAATGTTGTGTCTTCAGATTAATTTAATATGAAGGACCCCAGTTACCCTAATGGAAACAAGCCATAGTGCTTTCTTGGGTTATAAAATCCTCTTAGCAGACCTTGTATTGAACTGTAGGCTACGTTCCTGTGCTTTTTTCTGCAAACTGTTTATAAAGTAATCAATGTATGGAGGTATATATGCACCTAAAGGCTGGGCTCTCAACAGTTGCACGATTAATTTAGAGCCAAATCAAAAGCAGTTGAGTTGCTTATAAGTTGTAAAAATAAGTGCAGACAAATTGATTTTTATTTAATTCATGGCTCTATAGTTGATTGATTTTGATATGTTTCCTCAATGTGGACGTGCAACTGGTGCAAGTTGCAACAACCTTTGCAGGAAACTATGGCATCACATTTATTGCACTTTGCGTGCTCAGCCTCAGAGTCATTTCCCTCTCTGTTAACCACACTCGCTCCGCGGTATCCGCCCCACTCACTCACTCATCGCAAAGTGCAATAAATGCGATGTCATAGTTTCCTGCAAGGGTTGTTGCAACTTGCACCAGTTGCACGTCCACATTGAGGAAACATCTCAAAATCAATACGCCTACACGAGTCACAAGATTCATCTACTCACTCATGTCAAGTAGTAGAAGTCACCCAGTAACTTGGCTCTGCTTGCATGCATGCACAGACACAGCGGAGCTAAATGACGACTGATGAGAACCGTTTGGGGAACCATTAATAAAAAAACGATGGAACCGGCTCCGGATCCGCAATGTCGGAACCGGGTCTGAAATGGACCAGGTTCCGAATCCCAATCCTACCAATGACTAGTCTAAACTAAGTATGCACCCCCTCTAGACGGAGTTATCAACAGACCCTGTACACTCAAGACACTGCCACCCTTAGATCTCTATATGTGGAGCTGACCTGTTCTGACATTCCATATGTTGATCTGACCTCATCAAACCCTGTACACTCAAGACACGCTCCATATATGGCCAGTACATAATTCACTCCATATGTTGATCTGACCCCCCCATGCCAAAGCACCAGCGCTTGCCCAGCAGTCTGCCATCACCCAGGCGGATATGTTGATCTGATCCCCCCCATTCCAAAGCACCAGCGCTCGCCATCAGCCCTTATAGTGCGAGGTCGCTTCTCGCCCTCAGGCGTCTTACTGGATTTATATGAGGGATATGCAAATTACACTAATAAGGAGGTTGCATATCCTAGTTATGGAAAGAGAATATTTTCTAGACATGCAAACAGACTTACACTGTCTATAAGATCATGAGTATTAATTAACTTAAAGCAAAGAAATATAGCTATTTCTGGTTGTGGTGTGATTATTACATAATTATTACATAGACAAAAGGTTGCATGATTTATTTACAAGATGATAATAATTCCTGGAGTTGTAAACATACACTTAAGAGTCTGTGGGAAGCTTTCAAAGTTGACTAAAGGTAAAACATGCAGCAATTTGCTGATGTTCACCTCGTTTTTGCATAATTTATGGCAATTATGCTAATTAGGAAAGGTTGTATGACTTCACAATGGTAACAGATGAATTTCTGGAAATCACAAACATGGACTTAAACTCTTAGATCACCTTTATAAGTTACCTAGAAGCAAAGTTCTTGCCATTTCCGTTTTTGACAATTTATTAGCCAATTATGCTAATTGCACATGCTAAACTCAACAGAGAAAAATGGAGACATGTTTTTTTGGCATTCTGGTAACCCCAAGAATCAAGATATACCCGTTTCCAAACGTAATTCCAAAATCACGGGCATCAGAATCTGATTGATCCTACTAATATGGGGGAGATAAGATCTTATCTTCCATTTAGGTCATACCATGACTCAGCATAAAGATGTCTCAATTTCTGGTTGTTTTTTTGCTGTTTCTGTCCTGAAATTGAGTACAGATGTGCTTGAATCATAATAATAACCACTTTAATGAATTCCTTGGGTCAAAATTATATGGAAAATATGTCCATTTGAAATGTTATGTTGTTTACTTCAAGAGTTATGGTATTTCTATTATCTCCATCTCGTTCGTTTTGGGGATAGGTAGAAGAAATGGTTCAAATGAACCCCTTGTGACATTATTTGACCTGGGCAACAAGAAGACATCTTAACTGGACACCATAAGGGTCCTAAAAAGCATGTGGGGAAAAAAAGGATATATCTCAAACATTTTGTACAAAGAGAAGTATAGATGTGATTTGAACGTTTTCTTGTAGTTTTGGGCTGTTTTTGTCCTGAAATGGAGTCAAGATGTGCTTGAATCTTAATAATAACCACTTTAATGAATTCCTTGGGTCCAAAATATATAGAACATACATGTGTCCATTTGTATCTGCATGTTGTTTACTTCAAAATATATGGTAATTTCGGTTATCTCAATCATATGGTTTGTTTTGGGGGTAGGTGTAAGAAAGGGTTAAACATAACACCATAAGGGTCCAAAAAAACCCATGTTACGAAAACATGCCACTCGGGTGCTGTCGGAGCCTCGATCTAAGCGGCCCTACGATATCCAAATTATGTATACATTTGCTACGGCCACTAACTCAAAAAAACGTTGGGCCGATTTGCACCAGATTTCTTGTGTACATTGCCAGAATGCCACAGAAATATCTCTATATTAAAAAATATAACACATACGTGGAAACAAATAGTATTCAACTTGAATTTGATTGATCGTGCAATTATTTCCACTTATATATGTTCAAATATTTATATTATCTAATTAAAAATATGCACAATACAAAAAAGTCGAGAGCAGAAATGGATTCTATTGAGAAACCTTAGGATACCTTAGGATCGTCTCTTTATAACTAAGACCACTGCTTACCTAAATGTATTGTCTAGAAGTCATATAAAAGATACACACATCAGTTTCATATGGGGTAGGTTTGTTTAAAGAGTGATAACTGGCATTAAGCTACTGAATTGGAAGGGTTATCATACCAAAATATAAAATAGAAGACAAAGATACACATAATGTACGGTCACCAAAATGGTACCAAACTCTCGCCTGCCCCTGGACTAAACCATATGCATCAGATTTACAAGAAGACTTTACAATTACAATAATAATAACAACAATAAGAATAAGAATAATTAGTATTTTGATCAACATTGTCTGTTACAGTATCTCTCCTATGGTACCACATCAACATCAACACAGCATGGCATTGTGGGCAAAACCTTATCCAACGATAACAAATATTCTAAGAGAGGCTATAAATGTCATCACATGGTGGACGGTCCGTATAGTGGCTCTAATGCTGAATAAATAATGGACCCGGGAATGAAAAGGGTCTTACCGGACTGCGGGGTCTTCGGTGGATATCCCTCCTCCTTGCGCTCAATATTAGCATAGGTGGGATCGTCTATCTGTCGACGGTCCATATTAGCATAGGTGGGATCGTCTATCTGTCGACGGTCCATAATAGCATAGGTGGGATCGTCTATCTGTCGACGGTCCATATTAGCATACACACTGAACAGAAGATAAGACCTGCCGCCCGCTTTTATTTCTGTGGCCTCTCTTCCGCTTTGTTTGTTGTTCCTTTAAAACACAGGTGACAACACACTTCAGTGGCTTATTTCTTGTTTACATTTCCTTTTTTTGTTGTAACAGTTAACCGCCCAACTGCACGCAACACACACTACACGCAACAACACCATGGCAAATACGCAGGTTACAAACTAGTCTAGAGCAGGGGTTTTCAACTGATTGCGAACGAGGGACCACCACCCTGACTTAGAATCAACCTGGGGACCACTATTGTGTTGGGTGGGGATATAATAATAATAATAATAATATCTCAAACTTATAGCGCTTTTCTGAGTACCCAAAGACGCTTTACATGGGGGGGCTTTACAGAGGTAACAACAAAATAAAAACAACTTTATTAGTAAAAGGAAAAACACTAAAAGCTAAAAAACATTAAAAAGAAAGAGAGTGAGAAGGGTTAGCTAGGGAAGGCAATATTGAAGAGGTGGGTCTTGAGGGCGGTTTTGAAAGTGTGGAGGGTGAGGGCATCTCTGAGTGCCTTAGGGAGGGCATTGGGTTGGGGCAGCAAAGGAAAAAGCTCTGTCACCCCACGTACGGAGTTTGGTTTTGGGGACGTCAAGGAGGTTTGCATCACCAGACCAAGTGGTGATATGGGCTAAGATTAGTGCTTTTGTAAGTTAACACTTGCTATGCATCCCACGTGTATACATCCCACTGTTTCTCAACCGTTGACTACTACTGGTAAAATGTCCTAATAATAATAATCAGACAATCCGGTGCACTTCCCCCTTCTTGAGATTCTTGAGAAACTCCCTTTTTCTGTTGAATTTCTTGAACTCCAACTTGTCAGTAAATGACTACATGGATGGACTCATCATAGGTCACCAGGTCATTCAGTTCACGGTTTCTCAACTATAGTGGAAAGAACATTTAAAACAAAACAACAAATCCTACATTACTAAATGCATGGTCAGGGACCACATGCAATAGAGGGTATGCGTGTGACATCATCATCAAACCAGGAAGTTATGCAGGAACGCCTACTGAGTGGAAAATAACTACTTTCTGGCCTTGACAGCCCATACATCCACGCAGAAAAGTCTTATCTGATTGCATTAAACAACATTAAACAATGTTAAACTCACTTTGCCTGTTGCTTTGCCACTCGATTTGCCACTCGATGTGCCATTCACTTTAAGCATGCGCATCCTCTCTATACCTCCACGGACCACCAGTGGTCCACGGACCAGCTGTTGAAAACCCATGGTCTAGAGCAACTGGCGGCCCGGGGGCCACATGCGGCCCTCACCTTCACTTAATGTGGCCCTCAGGTTAATATTGGAACACTGATACATTATTGATTTCAGCTGTTATAATTCAAACACAACACGCTTTAATTACTGCAGTCTAAATGTGTATAGCTTAATGACTAGTATTAAAATGTTATTGTCTTTTTTATGTCCAATATAGTTCATAACGTTAACATAACTACAACTAAATGCATTTGAAATTAAATAAAAAGGTTACTTTTCAGGATTCCAATTCAAAAATAGAAAAATATTATTGTGGATTTAAATTAAAATATGTGACTACATTTGACTGAGGGAATGCCATTGGATTTTTTTGAATTTTCGTTTTTTCATGTCATATGAAAGCAGGGAATCATAGCTTCAAATTGACATATTGGTTGTTCAGTTTGACCCACCAGTTTTGGAGATGTGGCTTATAGAGTAATGTCTTGCAGAGAAACAGCGAGTTGAGAAAACAGGCTTGAAAGTTTCACTTCTGTGGTCTCTAACATTACACCTAGCTACATGTTTGGGCATTTATTTCATATTTACATGTCGATTTCAGCTCTGACACTTATTTCAGACATGCTCTGGTATGTGAAGAGTCTGCCTGTGATATTAACTCATTTTGAAAAAAGAAAAAAAAAAGTTTTTCTCCTCTGGTGAAAAGCTGTAATTTGCGCGATGGCAGTCTCTCAGTCAAATCTGGTCACATATGGCAAGAATAGCTGATCGTAGATTGGCTATTTTTTGCTATATATGACAGTAATATGCAATGTGGCCCTCTGGAGTGAGTGTGGAACTTTATTGGCCCTCGCCATCGTCAAATTTGCCCATCCCTGGTCTAGAGCGTTTGTTTAGAATGGAGCACAATGGAAATGTGTGCCTTTAATGGTTGCCCCTAAAACAGCTGCTCATCACCATACGTGCTGTGGTGGACATTTCTGTCAAAATTCCATTCTTGCCACAGACATAGATATAGTTAACCCATTTAGGCCTGGCGTCGAAATTTAAAAAAAAAGTCTTCTAAATCCTGACGGTTTTCTGGTGTTCAATATTTCATGTCAAGGACCCCCATAATTATGTGCATTTGGAAATTTGAAAATATGTTGTTCCAGCAAAGATTTGAGTTGAAACCTTCGCTCTGAAAGAATATATATTCAAAGATTTGCGCCACATTTTCACAAATTAAAAAAAAAGTAGCAGACCTACAAGCTCGTAGCGCGGCACTCGGTGCCGCGCTATGAGCTTGTAGATCTGCTATTTTTCAATAGCTAAAGTCTGACATAATGCTTAAAACACCAAAAGGGGTTCCCGCCCAATATGGGTTAATAGATATATTAATAGATAAAGATATATAATAGGAACACAAAGAGCTATAGCCCTGAATGGCCATAACACAAGTCTGTAATTCTGAGAGTGTTCAGATGGAACCAAATGGACCCTTACGGGTCGATTTGGTTCCATTCGTAGACACTCTCAGAGTCGAGGGGGTCCTTGCAAATTAAACAGGGAACCACTATACTAGTTGGCCTTCTAAGTATTGTGCCATAGTGTCGTGGTAAATAAGTGCAGTCAGATATTCTGAAGAAAACCTGGAGACTTGACATTCAGTAATTGGGTCTTATGATCAAAATAAGAACATTATAAATAAGGGCGTGTAAAAAACTAAATCAAACATTTGCCACGGACACATCTGTCGGTGTACGGACAGTATTGATGACCTGTGCATCAATATGTCCATATTCTATAGAATACAGACATATTGATGACCCCTGCATCAATATGTTCTATAGAATACAGACATATTGATGACCCCTGCATCAATATGTTCTATAGAATACAGACATATTGATGACCCCTGCATCAATATGTCCATATTCTATAGAATACAGACATATTGATGACCCCTGCATCAATATGTTCTATAGAATACAGACATATTGATGACCCCTGCATCAATATGTTCTATAGAATACAGACATATTGATGACCTGTGCATCAATATGTCCATATTCTATAGAATACAGACATATTGATGACCCCTGCATCAATATGTTCTATAGAATACAGACATATTGATGACCCCTGCATCAATATGTTCTATAGAATACAGACATATTGATGACCCCTGCATCAATATGTTCTATAGAATACAGACATATTGATGACCCCTCTTGACAAGTCTTGACATTTGAAACGGCCATAATTCGGTGATTTGTCAACCGTTTCTTTTAAATGTAAAATTCTCCATATTCCTTAGGAAGTTTGCTTTCATTCGCTGTATCGTACATGATTCTATTGTCATCCAGTCAAACGATATCCAGCGAAATCGTAGATTCGGGTCAGACGATTTTGGAAACATTACCATCATTACGCATGGATTGACAGCCTATTATGCTTGCATTTCCATTCCGATCTGAAAGGTAGTGGCATTTCAAAGGCTCAGTTATTCATTTATGAATCAAATGAACTATAGAATAAAGATTTTCACAGCTGTTTTCCCATGCTTAGAACAGAAACAGATGACGTGATGTGTCTGCGTTAACAGCCTACCTCTCCCTCCCTCCCTTATAAAGTATGTCAGCTGGCGCTGCCGCGCTGTCATGACTTTCCAACACTGCAAGTTACTTAACCACAAAAAGATAGACATAGAGGCCTACTAGCTATGCACATCATGGCTGTGACAGCTTGTAGATATGTTCTTTAAAGATAGACATAGAGGCCTACTAGCTATGCACATCATGGCTGTGACAGATAGACATAGAGGCCTACTAGCTATGCACATCATGGCTGTGACAGATAGACATAGAGGCCTACTAGCTATGCACATCATGGCTAAAGATAGACATAGAGGCCTACTAGCTATGCACATCATGGCTGTGACAGCTTGTAGATATGTTCTTTAAAGATAGACATAGGCCTACTAGCTATGCACATCATGGCTGTGACAGCTTGTAGATATGTTCTTTAAAGATAGACATAGAGGCCTACTAGCTATGCACATCATGGCTGTGACAGCTTGTAGATATGTTCTTTTGAGGCACAAAGGAGACAGCAGTGCAATAGGAATAATGTTATGGCTAACCCAAATGTGACAAAGTCATGTCATGTATATGGTGCCATGGGTGCAGAAATAAAATGGCGCAACATGAGTAGCTATATTGTCATTATTTGTATACCATTGTGTGTGGGGGAAAAATTGAAAAAAAGAGAGACCTAGGGATTTGGCTGTGGAGACCCCTGTTCTAAATTAGGCAATACCACTCGCACACTATTAAGCAAAGCTTAATTTGCGCATATCTGTCCATTAAGGTCAATTAAGGCTGTCATAAGGTGCGTCTTCTTATTTCTTTAAAACTCTAATTGTTCTCACATGGTACTTCGGTCCACCTCTGAACAACACACTGAACAGAAGATTTGCCCCTCATGACTTTTAAAAATGATAAGATCTGTTTTCTCCTTAAAACCACACTTCAGTGGCTTACTTCTCGTTTCCATTTCCTTTTTTTTGTCTCCCCGTGTTGTAACAGACTACAATGTCACGCAACACCACAGCAAATAAAATGTTTTGAATTGATAGGTTGCATATGTATATGTTAAGGGGTCTGCTATAGCACTTTTGATGAGTGTCATGTCCACGTCATTGCAGTCAGTGGAAGTTTTGTTTTTAAACTTGTTAACTATGTCAATTATGTCATATCTGTCAGTACTTCTTAAAAAAGATTGTGGCTGGGTTTCTGTCTTCATGCGATTGTTCCACACTTACCCCTGATGGGGTACTTATTTCTTTAGCCAGGTTGGGACCAACATTCACAAAGAAATTATTGAACCCTTCAACAACATTGTTCATGTTGGAAATGGTCCTACCATTCTCAATAAAATAATCAACATAATTAGCATTGTTTGTATCATTTCTAATCAAGCTATTTAGTATTTGCCCTTAATGTTGTTTTTATTCTTTTCTAGTTCGTCATTATAATACTCTTTCCTACATTTCCTAATAATATCCATTCATTTGTTTTTATATATTTTTGAATGTATACCCATTTTGGGCAGGAACCCCTTTTGGTGTTAGCATTATGTTATGCTTTAGCTATTGAAAAATAGCAGATCTACAAGCTCATAGCGCGCCACCGAGTGGCGCGCTACGAGCTTGTAGATCTGCTATTTTTGAAAAATTGAAGAACCACCGACATAGAAACATAGCTTTTTCAGAAAACTGTCAGGATGTAGAAGACATTTTTAGAATCTGATCTCAGGTCAGAATGGGTTAAGAAGGAATTGTAGGCTGAGTCCACATCCTCTGTCTCTATACATGAACCCAGTCCTGTAGGCTGAGTCCACATCCTCTGTCTCTATACATGAACCCAGTCCTGTAGGCTGAGTCCACATCCTCTGTCTCTATACATGAACCCAGTCCTGTAGGCTGAGTCCACATCCTCTGTCTCTATACATGAACCCAGTCCTGTAGGCTGAGTCCACATCCTCTGTCTCTATACATGAACCCAGTCCTGTAGGCTGAGTCCACATCCTCTGTCTCTATACATGAACCCAGTCCTGTAGGCGGAGTCCACATCCTCTGTCTCTATACATGAACCCAGTCCTGAGTCCACATCCTCTGTCTCGTATACATGAACCCAGTCCTGTCGGCTGAGTCCACATCCTCTGTCTCTATACATGAACCCAGTCCTGTAGGCGGAGTCCACATCCTCTGTCTCTATACATGAACCCAGTCCTGAGTCCACATCCTCTGTCTCGTATACATGAACCCAGTCCTGTAGGCTGAGTCCACATCCTCTGTCTCTATACATGAACCCAGTCCTGAGTCCACATCCTCTGTCTCTATACATGAACCCAGTCCTGTAGGCTGAGTCCACATCCTCTGTCTCTATACATGAACCCAGTCCTGTAGGCTGAGTCCACATCCTCTGTCTCTATACATGACCCCAGTCCTGTCGGCTGAGTCCACATCCTCTGTCTCTATACATGACCCCAGTCCTGTCGGCTGAGTCCACATCCTCTGTCTCTATACATGAACCCAGTCCTGTAGGCGGAGTCCACATCCTCTGTCTCTATACATGAACCCAGTCCTGTAGGCTGAGTCCACATCCTCTGTCTCTATACATGACCCCAGTCCTGTCGGCTGAGTCCACATCCTCTGTCTCTATACATGACCCCAGTCCTGTCGGCTGAGTCCACATCCTCTGTCTCTATACATGAACCCAGTCCTGTAGGCTGAGTCCACATCCTCTGTCTCTATACATGAACCCAGTCCTGTAGGCTGAGTCCACATCCTCTGTCTCTATACATGAACCCAGTCCTGTAGGCTGAGTCCACATCCTCTGTATCGTATACATGAACCCAGTCCTGTAGGCTGAGTCCACATCCTCTGTCTCTATACATGAACCCAGTCCTGTAGGCTGAGTCCACATCCTCTGTCTCTATACATGAACCCAGTCCTGTAGGCTGAGTCCACATCCTCTGTCTCTATACATGAACCCAGTCCTGTAGGCGGAGTCCACATCCTCTGTCTCTATACATGAACCCAGTCCTGTAGGCTGAGTCCACATCCTCTGTCTCTATACATGAACCCAGTCCTGTAGGCTGAGTCCACATCCTCTGTCTCTATACATGAACCCAGTCCTGTAGGCTGAGTCCACATCCTCTGTCTCTATACATGAACCCAGTCCTGTAGGCTGAGTCCACATCCTCTGTCTCTATACATGAACCCAGTCCTGTAGGCTGAGTCCACATCCTCTGTCTCTATACATGAACCCAGTCCTGTAGGCTGAGTCCACATCCTCTGTCGCTATACATGAACCCAGTCCTGTAGGCTGAGTCCACATCCTCTGTCTCTATACATGAACCCAGTCCTGTAGGCTGAGTCCACATCCTCTGTCTCTATACATGAACCCAGTCCTGTAGGCTGAGTCCACATCCTCTGTCTCTATACATGAACCCAATCCTGTAGGCTGAGTCCACATCCTCTGTCTCTATACATGAACCCAGTCCTGTAGGCTGAGTCCACATCCTCTGTCTCTATACATGAACCCAGTCCTGTAGGCTGAGTCCACATCCTCTGTCTCTATACATGAACCCAGTCCTGTGTCCACATCCTCTGTCTCTATACATGAACCCAGTCCTGTAGGCGGAGTCCACATCCTCTGTCTCTATACATGAACCCAGTCCTGTAGGCGGAGTCCACATCCTCTGTCTCTATACATGAACCCAGTCCTGTAGGCTGAGTCCACATCCTCTGTCTCTATACATGAACCCAGTCCTGTCGGCTGAGTCCACATCCTCTGTCTCTATACATGAACCCAGTCCTGTAGGCTGAGTCCACATCCTCTGTCTCTATACATGAACCCAGTCCTGTCGGCTGAGTCCACATCCTCTGTCTCTATACATGAACCCAGTCCTGTAGGCGGAGTCCACATCCTCTGTCTCGTATACATGAACCCAGTCCTGTAGGCTGAGTCCACATCCTCTGTCTCTATACATGAACCCAGTCCTGTAGGCTGAGTCCACATCCTCTGTCTCTATACATGAACCCAGTCCTGTAGGCTGAGTCCACATCCTCTGTCTCTATACATGAACCCAGTCCTGTAGGCTGAGTCCACATCCTCTGTCTCTATACATGAACCCAGTCCTGTAGGCTGAGTCCACATCCTCTGTCTCTATACATGAACCCAGTCCTGTAGGCTGAGTCCACATCCTCTGTCTCTATACATGAACCCAGTCCTGTAGGCTGAGTCCACATCCTCTGTCTCGTATACATGAACCCAGTCCTGTAGGCTGAGTCCACATCCTCTGTCTCTATACATGAACCCAGTCCTGTAGGCTGAGTCCACATCCTCTGTCTCTATACATGAACCCAGTCCTGTCGGCTGAGTCCACATCCTCTGTCTCTATACATGAACCCAGTCCTGTAGGCGGAGTCCACATCCTCTGTCTCGTATACATGAACCCAGTCCTGTCGGCTGAGTCCACATCCTCTGTCTCTATACATGAACCCAGTCCTGTAGGCTGAGTCCACATCCTCTGTCTCTATACATGAACCCAGTCCTGTAGGCGGAGTCCACATCCTCTGTCTCTATACATGAACCCAGTCCTGTAGGCTGAGTCCACATCCTCTGTCTCTATACATGAACCCAGTCCTGTAGGCTGAGTCCACATCCTCTGTCTCTATACATGAACCCAGTCCTGTAGGCTGAGTCCACATCCTCTGTCTCTATACATGAACCCAATCCTGTAGGCTGAGTCCACATCCTCTGTCTCTATACATGAACCCAGTCCTGTAGGCTGAGTCCACATCCTCTGTCTCTATACATGAACCCAGTCCTGTAGGCTGAGTCCACATCCTCTGTCTCTATACATGAACCCAGTCCTGTGTCCACATCCTCTGTCTCTATACATGAACCCAGTCCTGTAGGCGGAGTCCACATCCTCTGTCTCTATACATGAACCCAGTCCTGTAGGCGGAGTCCACATCCTCTGTCTCTATACATGAACCCAGTCCTGTAGGCTGAGTCCACATCCTCTGTCTCTATACATGAACCCAGTCCTGTCGGCTGAGTCCACATCCTCTGTCTCTATACATGAACCCAGTCCTGTAGGCTGAGTCCACATCCTCTGTCTCTATACATGAACCCAGTCCTGTCGGCTGAGTCCACATCCTCTGTCTCTATACATGAACCCAGTCCTGTAGGCGGAGTCCACATCCTCTGTCTCGTATACATGAACCCAGTCCTGTAGGCTGAGTCCACATCCTCTGTCTCTATACATGAACCCAGTCCTGTAGGCTGAGTCCACATCCTCTGTCTCTATACATGAACCCAGTCCTGTAGGCTGAGTCCACATCCTCTGTCTCTATACATGAACCCAGTCCTGTAGGCTGAGTCCACATCCTCTGTCTCTATACATGAACCCAGTCCTGTAGGCTGAGTCCACATCCTCTGTCTCTATACATGAACCCAGTCCTGTAGGCTGAGTCCACATCCTCTGTCTCTATACATGAACCCAGTCCTGTAGGCTGAGTCCACATCCTCTGTCTCGTATACATGAACCCAGTCCTGTAGGCTGAGTCCACATCCTCTGTCTCTATACATGAACCCAGTCCTGTAGGCTGAGTCCACATCCTCTGTCTCTATACATGAACCCAGTCCTGTAGGCTGAGTCCACATCCTCTGTCTCTATACATGAACCCAGTCCTGTAGGCTGAGTCCACATCCTCTGTCTCGTATACATGAACCCAGTCCTGTAGGCTGAGTCCACATCCTCTGTCTCTATACATGAACCCAGTCCTGTAGGCGGAGTCCACATCCTCTGTCTCTATACATGAACCCAGTCCTGTAGGCTGAGTCCACATCCTCTGTCTCTATACATGAACCCAGTCCTGTAGGCTGAGTCCACATCCTCTGTCTCTATACATGAACCCAGTCCTGTAGGCTGAGTCCACATCCTCTGTCTCTATACATGAACCCAGTCCTGTAGGCGGAGTCCACATCCTCTGTCTCTATACATGAACCCAGTCCTGTAGGCTGAGTCCACATCCTCTGTCTCTATACATGAACCCAGTCCTGTAGGCTGAGTCCACATCCTCTGTCTCTATACATGAACCCAGTCCTGTAGCCTGAGTCCACATCCTCTGTCTCTATACATGAACCCAGTCCTGTGTCCACATCCTCTGTCTCTATACATGAACCCAGTCCTGTAGGCTGAGTCCACATCCTCTGTCTCTATACATGAACCCAGTCCTGTAGGCGGAGTCCACATCCTCTGTCTCTATACATGAACCCAGTCCTGTAGGCTGAGTCCACATCCTCTGTCTCTATACATGAACCCAGTCCTGTAGGCTGAGTCCACATCCTCTGTCTCTATACATGAACCCAGTCCTGTAGGCTGAGTCCACATCCTCTGTCTCTATACATGAACCCAGTCCTGTAGGCGGAGTCCACATCCTCTGTCTCGTATACATGAACCCAGTCCTGTAGGCTGAGTCCACATCCTCTGTCTCTATACATGAACCCAGTCCTGTAGGCTGAGTCCACATCCTCTGTCTCTATACATGAACCCAGTCCTGTAGCCTGAGTCCACATCCTCTGTCTCTATACATGAACCCAGTCCTGTGTCCACATCCTCTGTCTCTATACATGAACCCAGTCCTGTAGGCTGAGTCCACATCCTCTGTCTCTATACATGAACCCAGTCCTGTAGGCTGAGTCCACATCCTCTGTCTCTATACATGAACCCAGTCCTGTGTCCACATCCTCTGTCTCTATACATGAACCCAGTCCTGTGTTAGCAGTTCTCTTTGGAATTCAAATAAAAGCTGATTCTTCTGTATCTAATAATATTTTCCTCCTTCTTCATCCTATAGTTACAGTCATATATTGAGAAGACTGGCAGATGGTCACTTATATCATTCATAATTAATCCACTCACAATATTATTTTCCATATTGTTAGTGTATATATTGTTTGCGGAGTGAGACGTTATTCTACTGGGCTTGTTAATAAGAGGATATAGACTCATCACTCATGCTATACATTGTATCTTGTTAATAAGAGGATATAGACTCATGCTATACATTGTATCTTGTTAATAAGAGGATATAGACTCATGCTATACATTGTATCTTGTTAATAAGAGGATATAGACTCATGCTATACATTGTATCTTGTTAATAAGAGGATATAGACTCATGCTATACATTGTATCTTGTTAATAAGAGGATATAGACTCATGCTATACATTGTTAATAAGAGGTTATAGACTCATGCTATACATTGTTAATAAGAGGATATAGACTCATGCTATACATTGTTAATAAGAGGATATAGACTCATGCTATACATTGTATCGGTGAATTCATCGATCAGGGCATGCTTATTGTGATTATTAAGGTCAATATCCTCTATATATAATATATAATATTCAGCTTATGAAATATGTCATAAATGTACATTCATATTTGTAATAAGTCATGTTTTTCATTGGTTCAGTTAGGTCATGCATATAGTCTATTCTTCAAACAGTTGCATAGGGTGGTTCAGTTAGGTCATGCATATAGTCTATTCTTCAAACAGTTGCATAGGGTGGTTCAGTTAGGTGGTTCAGTTAGGTGGTTCAGTTAGGTGGTTCAGTTAGGTGGTTCAGTTAGGTGGTTCAGTTAGGTGGTTCAGTTAGGTGGTTCAGTTAGGTCATGCATATAGTCTATTCTTCAAACAGTTGCATAGGGTGGTTCAGTTAGGTGGTTCAGTTAGGTCATGCATATAGTCTATTCTTCAAACAGTTGCATAGGGCAGGGGTTCTCAACCCGTGGGTCGCGACCCCTCGGGGGGTCGCCAAATTATTTTAGGGGGTCCCCAAATTATTTAAAAAAATATATATATATATTTTCACGATTTAAAAAAAATAGCAGACCTACAAGCTCGTAGCGCGCCAATCGGTGGCGCGCTATGAGCTTGTAGATCTGCTATTTTTCAATAGCTAAATTATAACAATGCTTAAAACACCAAAAGGGGTTCCCGCCCAAAATGGTTTAAGGTTATTGTAGCAGTCAATTTATATTGGGGGTCGGGAGGGGGCGGGGGTCCCGAGACATTGCCAAAGCATTTCCGGGGGTCCCCGGCCAAAAACTTTGAGAACCCCTGGCATAGGGTGACAAGATGCTATCTTTGAAGTCACTAAATAAGCCTATATGGACACTTTAAGATAACAATCTGTTAAAGCTTACACCAGCTGTGAGTTCATCCTGTCATATAGTGGACATTGTCCTTTATTGTCTCCACCAGGCCGAAGGCATGGGGAGAGAGTATGTTTTGCACTCCGTCCGTGTGTGTGTGTGTGTGTGTGTGTGTGTGTGCGTCCGTCCGTCCTTCCTTCCTTCCGTCCGTCTGTTACCAGCTAATCTCCGGCACCGCTGGCCCGATCCATGCCAAACTTTGCACACACTCCCTGGATGCCAACGACGAACCTCTGCCCCAAATATTCCTCAACGGCCTGTTATAGCGCCACCATGAGGCCGATTTAGGCAAAACACATTTCTGTAGATTACTCGTACACATTTTATCCATACATCACACAATTCGGTATACACTATCTCCATAGTCATGTGATCAACACGGATCTGCACCATTTCCCATCTTCCTTCCTGATTGGCTAAGATTCGCTTCCAAAGCTCACATGATTGGTCCGTTTCGAACAAAATGCCACAAATCACAAACACAGTGTGCAATTTCCGTGAAATTATACACGCACATTTCCACTAGGCTGAGGACGACATGACACAATTTATTTTCCAAACCAGCCTCATGGTGGCGCTATAACAGGGCAATTCCTGTTTTTACCTATAACTGCATCATTCTGTGTACAACTTTGTATGCGCACTCCCTAGAGGCATGGGAAAACATTTTCCCTGCATCCCTTCACATCTGCCGGTTAGAGCGCCACCATGAGGCTGATTTCTGCAAAACACATTGTTTATATTAGTCGCACAGATTTCATCCAAATCTCATGCAAATCGGTATACATGATCTCTGTAGTCATGTGATCAAGACGAGTCTGTTTGATTTCTCAGATTCTACACTGATTGGCTAAGATTGCCTTCCAAAGTCTTCAGGAGTGGCCCGTTTTGTACAAAATGCTGCACATGTCCTGCTCATCCAGAATTCTATCCTCAGAGATGCTATGAGTGATCTGACTCTGCATTTCCTCAACACAATGAAGAAAATTGTTGCAAAAAACAAACAAACATGTTTATATCACTCCTAAACATTTTGCCAAACATCACACACTCCTATCCTCCTGGTGGAGACCTGTGCCCAGAAGGGCACTTTTTCTAGTCACTAAGCAATGCTTTTTAGCTGAACCCTGTGTGTTTTTATTCGGGACCACCTGTGGTAACTTGTTGACCAACCGAAACAGCCTGCATGTTTGCACACACACACACACACACACACACACACACACACACACACACACACACACACACACACACACACACACACACACACACACACACACACACACACACACACACACACACACACACACACACACACACACACGGGATGTGCTGTCCCATAAACGGCAGGAGACAGAGCTGGAAGTGGCAGAATTAAGGATACTAGGATTCTCACTATAGGAGTGACAGGGACTGACGGGATCAGAGATAAGGAGTAGTGGTACCAGTGGACAATCAGTGTCATACAAGCTTTGAACACCCAGGACGCAGCTGGCTGTGTTGGCTGCAGGCTTAGAGAGAGGGGAATATATATATATGGGTCAACCACTTTAACACGCCAATCAACACTTGGCATGGAAGCCAACGCTGCAATCAACAGCGCAACAAACTCCACAGAGCAACAGAGATCACTGCTAAGCTTAAACCATTCTGGGCGGGAACCCCTGTTGGTGTTTTAAGCATTGTGTTATGCTTTAGCTATTGAAAAATAGCAGATCTACAAAGCTTGTAGGTCTGCTATTTTTGAAAAATCTGTGAGTTTCAGTTTTTAACTCAAATCTTTACTTCCGGGGGGGGGGGGTCCCTGGAACAACATATTTTCAGATGGGGGTCCGCGGCCAAATATATATAATTCTAGGGGGTCCTTGACATGAAAAAAAGTTGAGAACCACTGACATAGAAACAGGTTTTTTCAGAAAACTGTCTAAATTTAGAAGATATTTGTAAAGTCAATGGTATAGGTTTAAATGGGTTAAACAGGGCCAAATGCCTTAGTTACTCACGGCGCACCAAACCGTGCACTTCGCCAGCACAATGGAGAACTCATTTACAAGGGGCTGGATTAGCTGCCTGATCCGGCCGTAGCGGAGAAGACCGTCGGTTTGACAACACAAAATAAACAAATAAACTTTTAGGAATGTGAAGAATTATCTTTCTGGTCTTTGTGATGATAAAAAAATATATATAGTGCATGATGCCAGTCTATTATGCCTGAATCTGTAGTCCTGAATAATAACTGTAAAATGGCTTTGCCGGCTCAAATAACTACTAGGGGACTACTAGGGGTCTATTCAAATGCTAATTGCTCATATGCTCAAAACTTCGCGGAACATTTCTGTTTGTTTGGAAACAGTTTGGAAACAGTACGTGGTACTGTTCAGAAATATGCCTCAACAATGAACAAACACCTCTGGCCAGAACCCAGCAGCAGCGCATCTCCCAGATATCCCCGGAGAAATCACGTTTCCAGACAAATAAAATAATATATATATACACTAAGCCTGTATTTGGGAAACAAAAGGTATTGTTTGAATTACAGGGTTTCCCTCCTGGAATGTGGAAGACACGGAAAGCGAGCGAACTTACCAGTTCCAATAATTTCACACCCACTCCTCGTTTGAGGCTCAGATTATATTAAAAGAAAATAGGGCCTGGGCAAAATAAGCATAAAAACAGAGCATAAACAATTTACAATTTACAATTTAGGCATTTAGCAGACGCTCTTAATCCAGAGCGACTTACAATAAGCAAGAACAAAAGCATGGGAATACATCACATATGTAAAAAGCATTTATCGCGAAACATGCGTAAGCTAAGAACGTGACTAGAACATATCTATATAATGACACTATACATATAAACTATAACTAGAACATATCTATATAATGACACTATACATATAAACTACACATATATGCTATACTATGCTGCACATATATACTATGAAGTGCTATGACTACTATACACTATATACTATGAAGTGCTATGACTACTATACACTATATACTATGAAGTGCTATGACTACATACAATGCACTTATTGTGCTGTCTACATGACACGTTATAAAAGGACATTTGAAAACAATAAAATAAATAGAACACAACAAAACAAAACAAAGTTAGATTGCGGTAGCTGGCCAGCTGATTTGTGACCTGTACTACAAACTACAAAGAAAAAGGAGCATCGGTCAATAGCCAAGCATCACTTACAGGTATATATGTGATCCGACCGACTCTGGCAGCTATATAGAACATAACAGACACCTGAGCAGTGTCTGTGCCATAAGTCTGATGCTGATAGGAACAACAGTGTGGCCCGTGGGGGGACGACCCCTGACACGGTAAAGCTGGGCCGTACTACGTGGTGTCTGGTACCACCAGCCTCTTTATTCTAAGCCTGCAATACAGGATCATGGAGACGACCATGGCACATATCTCCACATACATGACGCTCATGACCACGATTGCTCCGTAGCAGCCCAGGAAACCCACGATGAGCAGGAGCGCCCCCCCCGGCCATCAGCAGCTCGCTCAGGTTCAGGAACGCCTCGAGCTCCTCCGGCGGCATGCCGTCGATGCGACCGAGGAGCGCCACGATGGAGGCCGGAGACAGCGTCATCCAGGCGCCTCCCAGCAGGCCGGCGGCGCCCGCCGCCAAGATGATGCCGCTGAAGGCGACCACCAGGAATTTAAGGAGGACTTCGAATTTCATCTCGGGGGTTCCGCTTCGACCAAAGTGGTGTTTCTATTCTTACCGTCCCATCTTCTCCAGGTGGGTCCTGTGAAGATTATTACCGTTTCCACGTGCACATGACTCAAAGCCTCAACTGCTGAATGATTTGGCGATGCAGGTGACCTTGTTGAATCTTATATATGAAGACACTTTGTGTCGTGAAGCATGATGACGCCAGTACTGCCCGATCTGGTGTCACCCCGGGGTAGGAGTGACATGTGTTCGCACTGCGCGTTGACCAAGGAAGTACCTCCATGTGCAATTAAGAAATGTATCCTGTAATTAATGATGGCTGAAACAATGCCCAAATATAGTCATATGTCATATATGACGTCATGACGTCATAGATGAAGCCACAATGTTGTTAGACACCATCTTGTTCCGTCACAAAGCTTTGGAAATTTTTGAAGTTGTCTATTCTATGAGTCTGTACGAGGGGTCTTCAACAAGGGGGTCCGGGACCCCTAGAGGGGTCCTCAGAGTAGAGGGCAGCACGGGTCCATAAAATTGGACCCGGTCCGAAACGGACCCGGTGATATCAGAACAGAACCGATCCGGATCCGAAAACATTCTAATTGGCCGCACCCGGCCCGGACCCGGCCCCGAAAGTTTTGGATCCGGTCCAAAACAGACCCGTTAAAAACAGGATCCGATCCGAAATAAACCTACCCGTTCCGAAAGACCCGTTACACCCGTGGTGTGTCCAATCCTATATTATGCTTATTTTCACCGTGACTGTGATTATGAGACTGAAGTGAACACTGTGACTGAACGTCAGCATCACCCCCGCCTCTACAAAGGAGCGCTGAAAATAGCCGATCTACAAGCTCGCAATGCGTCGCATGGTTAAGTACAGTTTGCAGCGCAAATCCTTGGCGCACACTTTAATGCAGTCATCAAGAATGACAGCTTTTCTTTTGGATGGAATTGCTTTCCGAATAGCAACAAAAGACGTGATGGCACTTTGTTGACCCTCGCCGGCACTCTCTTTTTTCTTACACGCCTTCCCATTCATGTGTTTTTTCAGTGAAGATTTAGCAGCACCAACATTTTTACCGTCCGCGTCGACAATGATAACAAAACTGTCCCAGACATCCGACTTCCCTTTAGGAGATTGCGTGCTGTAATCGTTTGATTGTAGTTTGCGTTTCACCTCGCTCAAGAAGGGGGCCGCCATGGTGATGATAGCTACTGTTCGTGTTGTGTGTGACTGTGCGCGCGCTGCGCACACACTGTGACACACCCACCACCAGTGGATACGTTCCATTTCCAAATCCTCGAGGCGTGTATTTTAGAACATAATCATTACAACGCAGTTGAACGCACGCATACCATAATGTCTATTTTCAAAACCTATTTTTAAAGTTGAAAGGTTTAATATATAATAAAAATCGGGTCCTGCACGGGCATTTCGGGTATTCTGCATTGCAGATGCCCGAAACGAGGCCTGCAGCTTTGAAATGGAACCGACCCGTTCCCCGACGGCATGTCAATATTTTGCACCCGACCCGGCTCGGTTCTCGGTTCGGATCTCGGGTATTCGGGTCCGGGTGGACCCGTGCTGCCCTCTACCTCAGAGTAACTACAGGGGGTCTGCCAAATCTTTGTGCGATGTGGAACATTAGCCGGAAATAGCAGAGCTTGTAGATTGGTTATTTTCTGAGAGTTGGTGTAGAGGGGAAAAATTAAATAAATAAATACATTTTGAGGGTTTGAAATGTAATGGTCTAACTGTCTGAACATATACACTGGTGCGAATACAACATTAATAGAAAAGCTACTGTAAGTCAACAAGTCAATGAAAGTATCTATGAAATCTATGAAAGAGTTTAATCTGCAATCATCATATCATACTATAATTAAGCCAATGTCTGTCTGTCTGAATGAATTAATGAATGTGTGTCAGAAACACTGCCGTAGCTCCTCACCGCCGGCACCAATCGCTCCCACTTTTCACACAGTCATTGACCATGATAATATGGAGGTCTTAACGAAGCCCTTTTTTCAATTTAACAAATGATAGATTAATAATGAATTTATTAGTGAATTAAAAACGCACCCCCAGCGGCCACAAGGGGGGGAGGGGGGCAATATCTCACAACGGGTAAGGGCTAGTATATAAAATTCACCAAATCTCTCGGCTATAGATGGGCATAACATGGGCAGAGGTTGACACACACACACACACACACCAAAAATGTTGCTCTTTATTAAACGTTTCGGTCTATTCGACCTCCATCAGGACAGACAATGATTGATGATTGTCTGTCCTGATGAAGGTCGAATAGACCGAAACGTTGAATAAAGAGCAACATTTTTGACAAGTTTTCTGACAGTGTGCGGGACCCTTCTTTGTTTTTCAAAGATAACCTTTTTAAGTATGCTTTATTGCCCTACGCACCTGTCACTAGCCTTCTGAGGTGTGCATCGGCCTTTTGCTAAAAAGGACCCCCAAATTGACACCCATTGATCCACATTTGAAGAGATATGCCAGGGACCCCATAAGAGAAGAGTCACATTTAATGGCATTTCTATCTCTGGGACTCCCAATTTATATTGTAAAATCAATGTTAATTTTCAAAAGTGGGTCCATTTAGGTTCCATTTTTACACTCAGAGTTACAGACGCATAAGGGTCCATTTGGTTCCTAACTATCATTTAGCTGGGGACCCCCTGGAACTCCCTCAAGGACCCCTAGGGTCCCCGGACCCCACTTTGAGCTAAGAGACCCTACGGCTGTGCCGTTTGTGAAACAAGCTTCTAAATATCTGAAACTCTTTACTTGTACTTTTTTGTGGCAAAAAAGCGCTCAGACTTTATAATTTTCTGCCTTGACCCCCCTCTCTCTTCTTTTTGTTTTTGATGGTGCAACCACTCCAAGGAACAGCAATGTCCCTATGTCTGTCCCTATGTCTAGAGTACCACCAGGGGGCGCTGTTGCACCACTCACTTCAGACTGGTCTGATGTTTTGGGATGATGGTAACTATGCACAAAAACTAATTTCACCCGCATGTTTTACTTGTAAAATTGTGACAATAAAGCTGATTCTGTATGGTTTCTGATAAGTTTGAGATCCCGCTCAAGCTAGAGTTTGAAGTAGAATTTGAAGTCCATTGAGCCCATGTATAAGCTGGGCAAGCCTGAGCCCATATATGTGGGCATCAGTGCAGATTGAAGGTTCTGGTTAACGGGATCTCCACATCAAAGCGAGGGACCCAAGGATTCCTTTAGCCTTATTGGATCTCCACATCAAAGCGAAGGACCCAAGGGTTCCTTTAGCCCTATTTTATACCAATGCGGAATGTTTGAAAATAATCCATCTAAAATATCCACAGATCTTGAAGAAACATACATAATTTAAGATCGTTTTAACACAAGCTTCTTCTCTTAATCGGGATCCCTGGTACAAGATCCTTTGGTTGCTGTGACTCGGATCTTTTTCCAGATTTCCACTCAGTTCACCCGTGTGAACTGAGTGGTGTAAGGCAGGGGTTCTCAACCCGTGGGTCGCGACCCCTCGGGGGGTCGCCAAAATATTTTAGGGGGTCCCCAAATTATTTTCCAAAAAAAAATAATAAAAAAAAATATATATATTTTCACGATTTTTCAAAAATAGCAGACCTACAAGCTCGTAGCGCGCCACTCGGTGGCGCGCTATGAGCTTGTAGATCTGCTATTTTTCAATAGCTAAATTATAACAATGCTTAAAACACCAAAAGGGGTTCCCGCCCAAAATGGTTTAAGGTTATTGTAGCAGTCAATTTATATTGGGGGTCGGGAGGGGGCGGGGCGGGGGTCCCGAGACATTGCCAAAGCATTTCCGGGGGTCCCCGGCCAAAAACGTTGAGAACCCCTGGTGTAAGGTATTATATAGCCTGATCAGCTGTGGTCTGACGTAATGTCTGACGTAATGAAATCACACCCGTGTGAACTGAGTGACCATAGCAACCATGCTCATTTTTTTGGACGTGGACACGTAAACTAACAAAGCCAGTTACTGAAAGAATATATAGGCCTACCTATTCAAAGATTTGTGCCGCATTTTTACGATTTTTCAAAAATAGCAGACCTACAAGTTCTTGAGCTTGTAGATCTGCTATTTTTCAATAGCTAAAGTACAACAGAAAGCTTGAAACACCAAAAAGGGTTCCCGCCCAAAATGGGTTAATAAAAACGCCATAGACAATCATTTTTTTTTAATTTTATTTTTTTTAATGAATATGTTTGGTTTCATTTTTTTTGAATTATTAGATGTTTCTTTTTTTTTATCTTTTGTTTTGGCTTTCGCCTTTATTTTATATTTTTGAGTGGTGCAAACCACTCCAACAACTGGCTTTGTTAGTACCCGTGTTTGTGCCTGTACGGGTGAGCATGGTTGCTATGGTTAGTATGTGACGTCACTGACATCACCGACATCACGACAGTTCACACGGGTGTGATTTTTTTATGGAGGGATAGAAAGTAGGCTGACAGGAAATGGGGAGAGAGATGGGGGGGATGACATGCAGTAAAGGCCGTCGGGATCGGGAGTCGAACCCGCGGCACACTGCCAGACTGGATTACCAGCCAAGGTGCCTGGACCGCTGAGCCACGGCCCAGGATGGACCGCTGAGCCACGGCCCAGGATGGACCGCTGAGCCACGGCCCAGGATGGACCGCTGAGCCACGGCCCAGGATGGACCGCTGAGCCACGGCCCAGGATGGACCGCTGAGCCACGGCCCAGGCCCTTATTTTTATTGAATACTTTGTTCGTTTTTTTGTTTTTTTTTAATTATTAGATGTTTGAACATCTACAGTTAGTTATTTTTTTAAATGCCCCAACTCCTGTCCTTTCCTCTTCCATCCTCCACCAGTGTCAGATAGGTAGGTATGGTATATAGGCCACCTGGCATGCTTCCAAAGAATGGCCATTCTCCTCCACTTATTAGTTCCTCCTCTTTGAGATGCAGTAGAGCGCCATGGAGGAGGCCGCGGACAACGCCTCCAGAGCCATGACGCCACCGACCGTCCACAGAGCCAGGACCTTGTTCTCCTCCATCAGCTCCACCACCTTGGGGCCCAGGAGCTTGGCCATCTCCCCGGGGAGCTCCAGGGCGACCGTCAGCCCGGCCGCCTGTACCGCGATGGCCATCGGCGCCGCCACGGCGGAGAACAGCAGCCGCAGACACCGGCCGTCTCTGACGGCGGCGCAGCAGCCCAGCAGGCCCACGTGGAGCAGGACCGAGCCCGCCGCCATCAGCAAGTAGCTCAGAGGTTCGACGTCCCCGGTGGTCCAACCTTCCAGGACGCCCCCTGGGACGGAGGACGGAGAACACCGTCCGAGGTCCCCCCTGGTCCCACCTCCCGGGACCACCACCCCTGGGATGGAGGACGGAGACACCTTCATCCAGACGCCCGCGACCAGGCCGGCGGCGCCGGCCACGAAGAGGACGCCGCTGAGGACAAACAAGAAGAATCTGAGGATTCTTCTTGGTTCTTCTTGGTTCTGCTTTATTAGCTTCATTTCTGCTGAGGTGATGTTTTCGATGTGGATTGATCGAGGGCGTCGGTAGATCTGCGAGGTTATCGGACACTGCACAGCTTTTATATCGTTGCTCTTTTTACAATGATGATGATGTCATGATGAGTCATCCGTGCCCAAATATGGAGTGCGGTGTCAACCATGTCCAAATATGGAGTACATGTATTGTGTCAACAGTGGTAACGTGGACTGTCTCACACTCACTCCGACATACTCATGAGTAACCATGGCAACTTTGATGTCATCAATATGATGTCATAATTAAAAGTCAGACTCCATATGTGGACGTGCCTGGCTCAGAACTGGGCTCTTATGCCCATACAGTATATGGATTCATGGAGCTGTCTGTATCCGTCTGCCTGTTCCACATATGGACACTGGGTTAGGGGCCCCGGTCCCGAGCCCGGGCAGAGGCCTTTTTAGGGGCGGTTCCGGACAACCGTGGGTCCGACCGACTTGACACCGGGCACTGCACCCCCTGCTGTGGTGTGGAACGCGTGTGTCGACGGTTCTGGACAACCGTGGGTCCGACCGACTCGACACCAGGCACTGCACCCCCTGCTGTGGTGTGGAACGTGTGTGTCGACGGTTCTGGACAACCGTGGGTCCGACCGACTTGACACCGGGCACTGCACCCCCTGCTGTGGTGTGGAACGCGTGTGTCGACGGTTCTGGACAACCGTGGGTCCGACCGACTCGACACCAGGCACTGCACCCCCTGCTGTGGTGTGGAACGCGTGTGTCGACGGTTCTGGACAACCGTGGGTCCGACAAACTCGACACCAGGCACTGCACCTCCTGCTGTGGTGTGGAACGCGTGTGTCGACGGTTCTGGACAACCGTCGGTCCGACCGACTCGACACCAGGCACTGCACCCCCTGCTGTGGTGTGGAACACGTGTGTTGAATTTGAAGTCGGTGCGGGCGAACGGTTCTCGGGTTACGTGGATTACAGACGTACAGACGTACAGACAGAGAGACATACAGACAGAGACTTGGTGCATTCACAGATAGATAGTTAGATGATAGTTAGGCGACTTCCAACACAGAGGTTTTCATTGAACATGACGGACGCAGGAAGCAGCAACACGTGCCTGGCTGCTGTAACGTGGATGGCGTGAGTTTGGATACTGTAAAAGCACACAAAGCTCAAACAAAGAACCCACGCAACATTCACAGTAAAAGGGCGACATAAAAGACCATGGCAGTCGCTCGCGACCTTCGAATTTCAATGGAGAAGTGACGGCCATGTTATGTTCGCTTCCGCGAGCTACAAGGATGTCTGTCATCTTACCAATCGTCTATTATTCTCACCAAAAACGAGCTTCAGAAAGGGTACAAAGAAATATGTGTGTTCGTGAACTAAGTGCCTGCAATTAGCACCGTCTGTCTGTCTTTCTCTCTCTCACTGCCTCTCTCCATATATCTACCATTCTCTCGGTACCTTCGAATTACGTTGAACAAATTCTATTGCTCTGGATTTAAATGATTACGGTAGGTATAGCCGGTATAGGTTGTCCTAATCTTTTACTCGCACACACTTCTTGCTCGTAAATTATTTTCTCCCGCTACAACATCCATTATGTAGCCTATATCTGCTATTTGTCCGTTTTTAGGTCTGTATATGTTATCCATTTATGTATATCTTGTTATTTGTCTGCCATGCCGTGATAACAGGGATTTATACAGATGCTGACTTATTGTTTGTTTTGTTCGCCGCTGTGGATAAGAGAACCGGCGTGACACCAAACAAGACGCACACGAGAGATATAAGGAAGCATCACTGTCCGTTGGAAACCTTGTATGTCCAAAACCGTACCCTTTTTATTATTATATATTTTTTTAAATATTGAAAATAGCTGATCGACAAGCGACATGTTGTGAGCTTGTAGATGGGTAGATTTCACTACTTTTTGAGCACCACTAGTAGGAGTGGACCTGGTGAGACGTAGGAGGGGCCCAGACAGGAGGCAACCCACAGAGCCTAGTCCCTCCACTTACCAGAATAGTACCTCTCAGTCCCGGCATAGTGGTTCCGGAGTGGTTCCAACGGATTGTGCGGCCCTGTCTTTCCCTAGTGGGACTGATTGAGGGTAGCTACTGGGACGTAAGTCGGGACTTGATCACCCCGGCTGGGTCACCCGAGTGAGGGGTATGATGTTCGAGAGACCCGAAAGCCCGATGACCTTGGGATAAATCACTGAGGATACGTCCCAGTTGCATCCAGGCGATGTTATTTTCGTAGGGCATTAATTCACAAAAGACATATATATATAAATTTAAATATGGAGATACGAGGTCTCTCATGGACGGAGAAAAGGAAAGCAGAAAGACATAATTTAGTCGTCTCTGTCGGGTGGAGACCTCATAATATGACCAAAACTGTTACTTCGAAGGATTCAAATTCAAAAGTATAGCAGATCCGCAAGATCGAAATGCGTGGCTTTGCTTTTGATGCTTTGGTGTGACCAGGGACATGCAGAGTGTGACCAGGAGGGACATGCAGAGTGTGACCAGGGACATGGTGTGACCAGGGACATGCAGAGTGTGACCAGGGACATGCAGAGTGTGTTAGAGTGGTGTGACCAGGGACATGGTGTGACCAGGGACATGCAGAGTGTGTTAGAGTGGTGTGACCAGGGACATGGTGTGACCAGGGACATGCAGAGTGTGACCAGGGACATGGTGTGACCAGGGACATGCAGAGTGTGACCAGGGACATGCAGAGTGTGTTAGAGTGGTGTGACCAGGGACATGGTGTGACCAGGGACATGCAGAGTGTGTTAGAGTGGTGTGACCAGGGACATGGTGTGACCAGGGACATGCAGAGTGTGTTAGAGTGGTGTGACCAGGGACATGGTGTGACCAGGGACATGCAGAGTGTGTTAGAGGTGGTGTGACCAGGGACATGCAGAGTGTGTTAGAGGTGGTGATGCTTTGGTGTGACCAGGGACATGCAGAGTGTGTTAGAGGTGGTGATGCTTTGGTGTGACCAGGGACATGCAGAGTGTGTTAGAGGTGTTTGGTGTGACCAGGGACATGCAGAGTGTGTTAGAGGTGGTGATGCTTTGGTGTGACCAGGGACATGCAGAGTGTGTTAGAGGTGGTGATGCTTTGGTGTGACCAGGGACATGCAGAGTGTGACCAGGGACATGCAGAGTGTGTTAGAGTGGTGTGACCAGGGACATGGTGTGACCAGGGACATGCAGAGTGTGTTAGAGTGGTGTGACCAGGGACATGGTGTGACCAGGGACATGCAGAGTGTGTTAGAGTGGTGTGACCAGGGACATGGTGTGACCAGGGACATGCGGAGTGTGTTAGAGTGGTGTGACCAGGGACATGGTGTGACCAGGGACATGCAGAGTGTGTTAGAGGTGATGCTTTGGTGTGACCAGGGACATGCGGAGTGTGTTAGAGGTGGCAGGGGCTGAAATCCCCTAAGAGGCCACTTTTGGACAAAAACAAATTAGCGAAAATAGCTGAGAGCTTGTAGATCAGCTATTTTCGGGGGGCAACCCAGCACTCCATAGCTAGTGGAGATGCGGCTGTAGGTCATGGACTTCTAAACTAATTTGTTCAACGCAAAATACTGCGTTCCAAGTTCAGGAGACTTCGGGAAATAAAAGCAATTCTCCTGAATGCTGCCTTCCGGCATGGCATGGAAAGCAGTGGCATTTTGACATTTCTTTCACCATGTAGTAAATGTTGCCTTCGTGGTCTGGAGAGGACAGTTGTTTCACAGACGGGTAAAAGGGCAGGGGCTGAAGCCCCCTTTGATGTCTATGTGTGCACATCCCTATGGGTGTGTCCCTCTTAGAGTATATATGAATAGAGACGGCACCCGGAGGAAACCCTGAGGCCAAATGGACATAGTGGCCGAATTTGGTAGTGCAGCCAGCACTGGTCCGTTGACTATCATTGCGCACGTTCATGTTATTGGGGCAATGACACGTGAACGTGTCATATACGTGAACGCGTGCAAACGGCGCAATCATGTTTTGTCTCTGTGACTGATCTAGGGGGCGCAATTTGCATTCAAAGATTTTCCTAGAAGCTTTGTCATTGGTCGATTTGCCTGTCTACTTCCTGATTGGTTAGTCATTGCGACCAAAATTACAAAGTTTCTAGGAACATCTTTGAATGCAGATTGTGGCCTCTAGAGGTGTCACAGAGAAGGAAAAAAATGTGGGAGCCTTTTACTCATTGCTGGCTGTCTGAATATCAAAACATAAATATAAAAAAAGGTCATTAAGATTTTGACATATGTGACCATATTTGACTGAGAGCCTGCCATCGCGCAAATTCCAGCTTTTCACCAGAGGAGAAAAACATTGTTTATTTTCTTCAAAATGAGTTACTAGCACAGGCAGACTCTTCATATACTAGAGCATGTCTGAAATAAGTGTCAGAGCTGAAATCGACATGTAAATATGAAATAAATGCTTAAACATGTAGCTAGGTGTAATGTTAGAGACCACAGAAGTGAACCTTTCAAGCCTGTTTTCTCAACTCGCTGTTTCTCTGCAAGACATTACTCTATAAGCCATATCTCCAAAACTGGTGGGTCAAACTGAACAACCAATATGTCAATTTGAAGCTTCTTTCAAATGACATGAAAAAACGAAAATTCAAAAAAATCCAATGGCAGTCCCTCAGTCAAATTTAGTCACATATTATTGCTTATAGCAGTGGATGGGAGGAGAAATCCGGTGCCGTCTCTAATATTAATATATACTCTAAGGTGCCGCTGTAGTGTGATAAAGCAGGGCGTTATTTACAGGGGGGAAAAAAAATATGGAGATCTGAGGTTTCTGCCCGGCAGGTAAAGAAGAGACAGTACACAGGCAGAGAGAAAAGGAAAAGTAGAGAGACATTAACTCTCACGCTGTTCCACTTGGCAGCTTCCTACTATATAGGGTTTGTCACCAAAATGTCACAATATTTAAATGTGTGGAGCATTTGCATACATGCACCTAGCAGGGGGGGGGGGGGTAGATATATGGACGAGAGAAGAGAACCAGAGCAAGCAAGAAAGATTTCTTTCAGAATGCATTTGGTTGAATTGTGGGTTGTGCAAATGCTGAAGCTACATACAGTTACATAAAAAGGTAATAGAGAGTGTATGATAGTTTGAAAAGTGACTTTTATATATTCTATGATCACTGCACATAAAGTGAAAGGGGGAGGGACTGCCATTGGATTTTTTTTGAATTTTCGTTTTTTCACGTCATGTGAAAGCAGGGAATCACAGCTCTGTCTGTCTGTCTATGTGTCTGTCTGTGTGTGTCTGTGTCTGTGTGTACGTGTACGTGCATGTGTGTGAAAGCAGGGAATCACAGCTTCAAATTGACACATTGGTTGTTCAGTTTGACCCACCAGTTTTGGAGATATGGCTTGTAGAGTAATGTCTTGCAGAGAAACAGCGAGTTGAGAAAACAAGCTTGAAAGGTTCACTTCTGTGGTCTCTAACACCTTACACCTTATACACCACAACGCTGGAATTTGCGCGATTGGAAGGCTCTCAGTCAAATCTGGTCACACACACGGTCTAGTCTATCAATAAAGGCAAAAAAGCCCAAAACGTATCATTTAAAAAAAACCTCACCCGTGGCTTTCCTGTGAGGCTAGGGTTAGGTTAGGGTTTGGGGTAGGCGCTTTACATAGATTGTGCATTACATTCACCCATTCATACACCGATTGCTGCGGAAGCCATGCAAGGTACCAACCAGCACATCGGGAGCAATTTGGGGTTCAGTGTCTTGCCCAAGGACACTTCCACATGTAGACAGGAGGAGCCGGGATTCGAACCGCCGACCCATGGATCATTGGACGACCTGCTCTACCTCCTGAGCCACAGTCGCCCGGTAGAGGGTGTCGGACTAATGAGGAGGCGCTGTTATCTCTCCCGACTTTAGTGATATTTGTCAGGTGAAAGAAGCGCTGGTTGCTTCCTGTTACCTGTTTCCTGGTCATGTGACCTGAGTAACCAATACATGACAGCAGCGTGTGTGGCAGCCAATCAGGACTATAGGTCCTCAGTATGACTCATGTATGACTAGGTCTTCTACATTTCATGAGCTTTCACTAATCATGTTTCACCTGACAAAAATCTGTCTTTTTGAGGATGTTATAATTATGAGCCTGTATAGATCTGCTATATGTCCTGGATATCAAGGGGTTAAA
>NC_136799.1:4518876-4591376 GCF_951216825.1 Electrona antarctica | reverse complement strand
GGTCCTACTAATTAAAGACGGTATGCGAGGGTCCTACTAATTAAAGACGCTATGCGAGGGTCCTACTAATTAAAGACACTATGCGAGGGTCCTACTAATTAAAGACGGTATGCGAGGGTCCTACTAATTAAAGACGGTATGCGAGGGTCCTACTAATTAAAGACGGTATGCGAGGGTCCTACTAATTAAAGACGGTATGCGAGGGTCCTACTAATTAAAGACGCTATGCGAGGGTCCTACTAATTAAAGACACTATGCGAGGGTCCTACTAATTAAAGACGGTATGCGAGGGTCCTACTAATTAAAGACGGTATGCGAGGGTCCTACTAATTAAAGACGCTATGTGAGGGTCCTACTAATTAAAGACGGTATGCGAGGGTCCTACTAATTAAAGACGGTATGCGAGGGTCCTACTAATTAAAGACGGTATGCGAGGGTCCTACTAATTAAAGACGCTATGTGAGGGTCCTACTAATTAAAGACGGTATGCGAGGGTCCTACTAATTAAAGACGGTATGCGAGGGTTCTACTAATTAAAGACGGTATGCGAGGGTCCTACTAATTAAAGACGGTATGCGAGGGTCCTACTAATTAAAGACGGTATGCGAGGGTCCTACTAATTAAAGACGGTATGCGAGGGTCCTACTAATTAAAGACACTATGCGAGGGTCCTACTGATTAAAGACACTATGCGAGGGTCCTACTAATTAAAGACGCTATGCGAGGGTCCTACTAATTAAAGACGGTATGCGAGGGTCCTACTAATTAAAGACGGTATGCGAGGGTCCTACTAATTAAAGACGGTATGCGAGGGTCCTACTAATTAAAGACGGTATGCGAGGGTCCTACTAATTAAAGACGGTATGCGAGGGTCCTACTAATTAAAGACGGTATGCGAGGGTCCTACTAATTAAAGACACTATGCGAGGGTCCTACTAATTAAAGACGGTATGCGAGGGTCCTACTAATTAAAGACGGTATGCGAGGGTCCTACTAATTAAAGACACTATGCGAGGGTCCTACTAATTAAAGACGCTATGCGAGGGTCCTACTAATTAAAGACGGTATGCGAGGGTCCTACTAATTAAAGACGGTATGCGAGGGTCCTACTAATTAAAGACGGTATGCGAGGGTCCTACTAATTAAAGACACTATGCGAGGGTCCTACTAATTAAAGACGGTATGCGAGGGTCCTACTAATTAAAGACGGTATGCGAGGGTCCTACTAATTAAAGACGGTATGCGAGGGTCCTACTAATTAAAGACGGTATGCGAGGGTCCTACTAATTAAAGACACTATGCGAGGGTCCTACTAATTAAAGACGCTATGCGAGGGTCCTACTAATTAAAGACGGTATGCGAGGGTCCTACTAATTAAAGACGGTATGCGAGGGTCCTACTAATTAAAGACGGTATGTGAGGGTCCTACTAATTAAAGACGCTATGCGAGGGTCCTACTAATTAAAGACGGTATGCGAGGGTCCTACTAATTAAAGACACTATGCGAGGGTCCTACTAATTAAAGACGGTATGCGAGGGTCCTACTAATTAAAGACGCTATGCGAGGGTCCTACTAATTAAAGACGGTATGCGAGGGTCCTACTAATTAAAGACGGTATGCGAGGGTCCTACTAATTAAAGACGGTATGCGAGGGTCCTACTAATTAAAGACGGTATGCGAGGGTCCTACTAATTAAAGACGCTATGCGAGGGTCCTACTAATTAAAGACGGTATGCGAGGGTCCTACTAATTAAAGACGCTATGCGAGGGTCCTACTAATTAAAGACGCTATGCGAGGGTCCTACTAATTAAAGACGGTATGCGAGGGTCCTACTAATTAAAGACGGTATGCGAGGGTCCTACTAATTAAAGACGGTATGCGAGGGTCCTACTAATTAAAGACGCTATGCGAGGGTCCTACTAATTAAAGACGGTATGCGAGGGTCCTACTAATTAAAGACGGTATGCGAGGGTCCTACTAATTAAAGACGGTATGTGAGGGTCCTACTAATTAAAGACGCTATGCGAGGGTCCTACTAATTAAAGACGGTATGTGAGGGTCCTACTAATTAAAGACGGTATGCGAGGGTCCTACTAATTAAAGACGGTATGCGAGGGTCCTACTAATTAAAGACACTATGCGAGGGTCCTACTAATTAAAGACGGTATGCGAGGGTCCTACTAATTAAAGACGGTATGCGAGGGTCCTACTAATTAAAGACGGTATGCGAGGGTCCTACTAATTAAAGACGGTATGCGAGGGTCCTACTAATTAAAGACGGTATGCGAGGGTCCTACTAATTAAAGACGCTATGCGAGGGTCCTACTAATTAAAGACGGTATGCGAGGGTCCTACTAATTAAAGACGGTATGCGAGGGTCCTACTAATTAAAGACGCTATGCGAGGGTCCTACTAATTAAAGACGGTATGCGAGGGTCCTACTAATTAAAGACGCTATGCGAGGGTCCTACTAATTAAAGACGGTATGCGAGGGTCCTACTAATTAAAGACGGTATGCGAGGGTCCTACTAATTAAAGACGGTATGCGAGGGTCCTACTAATTAAAGACGGTATGCGAGGGTCCTACTAATTAAAGACACTATGCGAGGGTCCTACTAATTAAAGACGGTATGTGAGGGTCCTACTAATTAAAGACGCTATGCGAGGGTCCTACTAATTAAAGACGGTATGCGAGGGTCCTACTAATTAAAGACACTATGCGAGGGTCCTACTAATTAAAGACGGTATGTGAGGGTCCTACTAATTAAAGACGCTATGCGAGGGTCCTACTAATTAAAGACGCTATGCGAGGGTCCTACTAATTAAAGACGGTATGTGAGGGTCCTACTAATTAAAGACGCTATGCGAGGGTCCTACTAATTAAAGACGCTATGCGAGGGTCCTACTAATTAAAGACGGTATGCGAGGGTCCTACTAATTAAAGACGCTATGCGAGGGTCCTACTAATTAAAGACGGTATGCGAGGGTCCTACTAATTAAAGACACTATGCGAGGGTCCTACTAATTAAAGACGGTATGTGAGGGTCCTACTAATTAAAGACGCTATGCGAGGGTCCTACTAATTAAAGACGGTATGCGAGGGTCCTACTAATTAAAGACACTATGCGAGGGTCCTACTAATTAAAGACGGTATGTGAGGGTCCTACTAATTAAAGACGCTATGCGAGGGTCCTACTAATTAAAGACGCTATGCGAGGGTCCTACTAATTAAAGACGGTATGTGAGGGTCCTACTAATTAAAGACGCTATGTGAGGGTCCTACTAATTAAAGACGCTATGTGAGGGTCCTACTAATTAAAGACGCTATGTGAGGGTCCTACTAATTAAAGACGGTATGTGAGGGTCCTACTAATTAAAGACGCTATGTGAGGGTCCTACTAATTAAAGACGGTATGTGAGGGTCCTACTAATTAAAGACGCTATGTGAGGGTCCTACTAATTAAAGACGGTATGTGAGGGTCCTACTAATTAAAGACGCTATGTGAGGGTCCTACTAATTAAAGACGCTATGTGAGGGTCCTACTAATTAAAGACGGTATGTGAGGGTCCTACTAATTAAAGACGCTATGTGAGGGTCCTACTAATTAAAGACGCTATGTGAGGGTCCTACTAATTAAAGACGCTATGTGAGGGTCCTACTAATTAAAGACGCTATGCGAGGGTCCTACTAATTAAAGACGCTATGCGAGGGTCCTACTAATTAAAGACGGTATGCGAGGGTCCTACTAATTAAAGACGCTATGCGAGGGTCCTACTAATTAAAGACGGTATGCGAGGGTCCTACTAATTAAAGACACTATGCGAGGGTCCTACTAATTAAAGACGGTATGTGAGGGTCCTACTAATTAAAGACGGTATGCGAGGGTCCTACTAATTAAAGACGGTATGCGAGGGTCCTACTAATTAAAGACGCTATGCGAGGGTCCTACTAATTAAAGACGGTATGCGAGGGTCCTACTAATTAAAGACGGTATGCGAGGGTCCTACTAATTAAAGACGGTATGCGAGGGTCCTACTAATTAAAGACGGTATGCGAGGGTCCTACTAATTAAAGACGGTATGCGAGGGTCCTACTAATTAAAGACGCTATGCGAGGGTCCTACTAATTAAAGACGGTATGCGAGGGTCCTACTAATTAAAGACGCTATGCGAGGGTCCTACTAATTAAAGACGGTATGCGAGGGTCCTACTAATTAAAGACGGTATGCGAGGGTCCTACTAATTAAAGACGCTATGCGAGGGTCCTACTAATTAAAGACGGTATGCGAGGGTCCTACTAATTAAAGACACTATGCGAGGGTCCTACTAATTAAAGACGGTATGCGAGGGTCCTACTAATTAAAGACGCTATGCGAGGGTCCTACTAATTAAAGACGGTATGCGAGGGTCCTACTAATTAAAGACACTATGCGAGGGTCCTACTAATTAAAGACGGTATGTGAGGGTCCTACTAATTAAAGACGCTATGCGAGGGTCCTACTAATTAAAGACGGTATGCGAGGGTCCTACTAATTAAAGACGGTATGCGAGGGTCCTACTAATTAAAGACACTATGCGAGGGTCCTACTAATTAAAGACGGTATGCGAGGGTCCTACTAATTAAAGACGCTATGCGAGGGTCCTACTAATTAAAGACGGTATGCGAGGGTCCTACTAATTAAAGACGGTATGCGAGGGTCCTACTAATTAAAGACGGTATGCGAGGGTCCTACTAATTAAAGACGGTATGCGAGGGTCCTACTAATTAAAGACGCTATGCGAGGGTCCTACTAATTAAAGACGGTATGCGAGGGTCCTACTAATTAAAGACGGTATGCGAGGGTCCTACTAATTAAAGACGGTATGCGAGGGTCCTACTAATTAAAGACACTATGCGAGGGTCCTACTAATTAAAGACGGTATGCGCGGGTCCTACTAATTAAAGACGGTATGCGAGGGTCCTACTAATTAAAGACACTATGCGAGGGTCCTACTAATTAAAGACGGTATGCGAGGGTCCTACTAATTAAAGACGGTATGCGAGGGTCCTACTAATTAAAGACACTATGCGAGGGTCCTACTAATTAAAGACGGTATGCGAGGGTCCTACTAATTAAAGACGCTATGCGAGGGTCCTACTAATTAAAGACGGTATGCGAGGGTCCTACTAATTAAAGACGCTATGCGAGGGTCCTACTAATTAAAGACGGTATGCGAGGGTCCTACTAATTAAAGACAGTATGCGAGGGTCCTACTAATTAAAGACGGTATGCGAGGGTCCTACTAATTAAAGACACTATGCGAGGGTCCTACTAATTAAAGACGGTATGCGAGGGTCCTACTAATTAAAGACGGTATGCGAGGGTCCTACTAATTAAAGACGCTATGCGAGGGTCCTACTAATTAAAGACGGTATGCGAGGGTCCTACTAATTAAAGACACTATGCGAGGGTCCTACTAATTAAAGACACTATGCGAGGGTCCTACTAATTAAAGACGGTATGCGAGGGTCCTACTAATTAAAGACACTATGCGAGGGTCCTACTAATTAAAGACGGTATGCGAGGGTCCTACTAATTAAAGACACTATGCGAGGGTCCTACTAATTAAAGACAGTATGCGAGGGTCCTACTAATTAAAGACGCTATGCGAGGGTCCTACTAATTAAAGACGGTATGCGAGGGTCCTACTAATTAAAGACGGTATGCGCGGGTCCTACTAATTAAAGACGGTATGCGCGGGTCCTACTAATTAAAGACGGTATGCGAGGGTCCTACTAATTAAAGACACTATGCGAGGGTCCTACTAATTAAAGACGGTATGCGAGGGTCCTACTAATTAAAGACACTATGCGAGGGTCCTACTAATTAAAGACGGTATGCGAGGGTCCTACTAATTAAAGACGCTATGCGAGGGTCCTACTAATTAAAGACGGTATGCGAGGGTCCTACTAATTAAAGACACTATGCGAGGGTCCTACTAATTAAAGACGCTATGCGAGGGTCCTACTAATTAAAGACGGTATGCGAGGGTCCTACTAATTAAAGACGGTATGCGAGGGTCCTACTAATTAAAGACGCTATGCGAGGGTCCTACTAATTAAAGACAGTATGCGAGGGTCCTACTAATTAAAGACGCTATGCGAGGGTCCTACTAATTAAAGACAGTATGCGAGGGTCCTACTAATTAAAGACGCTATGCGAGGGTCCTACTAATTAAAGACACTATGCGAGGGTCCTACTAATTAAAGACGGTATGCGAGGGTCCTACTAATTAAAGACGGTATGCGAGGGTCCTACTAATTAAAGACGGTATGCGAGGGTCCTACTAATTAAAGACGGTATGCGAGGGTCCTACTAATTAAAGACAGTATGCGAGGGTCCTACTAATTAAAGACGGTATGCGAGGGTCCTACTAATTAAAGACGGTATGCGAGGGTCCTACTAATTAAAGACACTATGCGAGGGTCCTACTAATTAAAGACGCTATGCGAGGGTCCTACTAATTAAAGACACTATGTGAGGGTCCTACTAATTAAAGACACTATGTGAGGGTCCTACTAATTAAAGACACTATGTGAGGGTCCTACTAATTAAAGACACTATGTGAGGGTCCTACTAATTAAAGACACTATGCGAGGGTCCTACTAATTAAAGACACTATGCGAGGGTCCTACTAATTAAAGACGGTATGCGAGGGTCCTACTAATTAAAGACGGTATGTGAGGGTCCTACTAATTAAAGACGGTATGCGAGGGTCCTACTAATTAAAGACGCTATGTGAGGGTCCTACTAATTAAAGACACTATGTGAGGGTCCTACTAATTAAAGACGGTATGCGAGGGTCCTACTAATTAAAGACGCTATGCGAGGGTCCTACTAATTAAAGACGCTATGCGAGGGTCCTACTAATTAAAGACACTATGCGAGGGTCCTACTAATTAAAGACACTATGCGAGGGTCCTACTAATTAAAGACACTATGCGAGGGTCCTACTAATTAAAGACGGTATGTGAGGGTCCTACTAATTAAAGACGGTATGCGAGGGTCCTACTAATTAAAGACGCTATGTGAGGGTCCTACTAATTAAAGACACTATGTGAGGGTCCTACTAATTAAAGACACTATGCGAGGGTCCTACTAATTAAAGACACTATGTGAGGGTCCTACTAATTAAAGACGGTATGCGAGGGTCCTACTAATTAAAGACGCTATGCGAGGGTCCTACTAATTAAAGACGCTATGCGAGGGTCCTACTAATTAAAGACGGTATGTGAGGGTCCTACTAATTAAAGACGCTATGCGAGGGTCCTACTAATTAAAGACGCTATGCGAGGGTCCTACTAATTAAAGACGCTATGCGAGGGTCCTACTAATTAAAGACGGTATGTGAGGGTCCTACTAATTAAAGACGCTATGCGAGGGTCCTACTAATTAAAGACACTATGTGAGGGTCCTACTAATTAAAGACACTATGTGAGGGTCCTACTAATTAAAGACACTATGTGAGGGTCCTACTAATTAAAGACACTATGTGAGGGTCCTACTAATTAAAGACACTATGTGAGGGTCCTACTAATTAAAGACGCTATGTGAGGGTCCTACTAATTAAAGACACTATGTGAGGGTCCTACTAATTAAAGACGGTATGCGAGGGTCCTACTAATTAAAGACACTATGTGAGGGTCCTACTAATTAAAGACGGTATGCGAGGGTCCTACTAATTAAAGACGCTATGTGAGGGTCCTACTAATTAAAGACACTATGTCCTACTAATTAAAGACGCTATGCGAGGGTCCTACTAATTAAAGACGGTATGCGAGGGTCCTACTAATTAAAGACACTATGTGAGGGTCCTACTAATTAAAGACACTATGTGAGGGTCCTACTAATTAAAGACACTATGTGAGGGTCCTACTAATTAAAGACACTATGTGAGGGTCCTACTAATTAAAGACACTATGTGAGGGTCCTACTAATTAAAGACACTATGCGAGGGTCCTACTAATTAAAGACGGTATGCGAGGGTCCTACTAATTAAAGACGCTATGCGAGGGTCCTACTAATTAAAGACGGTATGCGAGGGTCCTACTAATTAAAGACACTATGTGAGGGTCCTACTAATTAAAGACGCTATGCGAGGGTCCTACTAATTAAAGACGGTATGCGAGGGTCCTACTAATTAAAGACGCTATGCGAGGGTCCTACTAATTAAAGACGGTATGCGAGGGTCCTACTAATTAAAGACGGTATGCGAGGGTCCTACTAATTAAAGACGCTATGCGAGGGTCCTACTAATTAAAGACGGTATGCGAGGGTCCTACTAATTAAAGACGGTATGCGAGGGTCCTACTAATTAAAGACGCTATGCGAGGGTCCTACTAATTAAAGACGGTATGCGAGGGTCCTACTAATTAAAGACGGTATGCGCGGGTCCTACTAATTAAAGACGGTATGCGCGGGTCCTACTAATTAAAGACGGTATGCGAGGGTCCTACTAATTAAAGACACTATGCGAGGGTCCTACTAATTAAAGACGGTATGCGAGGGTCCTACTAATTAAAGACGCTATGCGAGGGTCCTACTAATTAAAGACGCTATGCGAGGGTCCTACTAATTAAAGACGCTATGCGAGGGTCCTACTAATTAAAGACGGTATGTGAGGGTCCTACTAATTAAAGACGCTATGCGAGGGTCCTACTAATTAAAGACGCTATGCGAGGGTCCTACTAATTAAAGACACTATGCGAGGGTCCTACTAATTAAAGACGGTATGTGAGGGTCCTACTAATTAAAGACGCTATGCGAGGGTCCTACTAATTAAAGACGGTATGCGAGGGTCCTACTAATTAAAGACGGTATGCGAGGGTCCTACTAATTAAAGACACTATGCGAGGGTCCTACTAATTAAAGACGCTATGCGAGGGTCCTACTAATTAAAGACACTATGTGAGGGTCCTACTAATTAAAGACACTATGCGAGGGTCCTACTAATTAAAGACGCTATGCGAGGGTCCTACTAATTAAAGACGGTATGCGAGGGTCCTACTAATTAAAGACGGTATGTGAGGGTCCTACTAATTAAAGACGCTATGCGAGGGTCCTACTAATTAAAGACGGTATGCGAGGGTCCTACTAATTAAAGACGCTATGCGAGGGTCCTACTAATTAAAGACACTATGCGAGGGTCCTACTAATTAAAGACACTATGCGAGGGTCCTACTAATTAAAGACACTATGCGAGGGTCCTACTAATTAAAGACGGTATGCGAGGGTCCTACTAATTAAAGACGGTATGCGAGGGTCCTACTAATTAAAGACGGTATGCGAGGGTCCTACTAATTAAAGACGGTATGCGAGGGTCCTACTAATTAAAGACGGTATGCGAGGGTCCTACTAATTAAAGACGGTATGCGAGGGTCCTACTAATTAAAGACGGTATGCGAGGGTCCTACTAATTAAAGACGGTATGCGAGGGTCCTACTAATTAAAGACGGTATGCGAGGGTCCTACTAATTAAAGACGGTATGCGAGGGTCCTACTAATTAAAGACGCTATGCGAGGGTCCTACTAATTAAAGACGGTATGCGAGGGTCCTACTAATTAAAGACGCTATGCGAGGGTCCTACTAATTAAAGACGCTATGCGAGGGTCCTACTAATTAAAGACGCTATGCGAGGGTCCTACTAATTAAAGACGCTATGCGAGGGTCCTACTAATTAAAGACGCTATGCGAGGGTCCTACTAATTAAAGACACTATGCGAGGGTCCTACTAATTAAAGACGCTATGCGAGGGTCCTACTAATTAAAGACACTATGCGAGGGTCCTACTAATTAAAGACGCTATGCGAGGGTCCTACTAATTAAAGACACTATGCGAGGGTCCTACTAATTAAAGACACTATGCGAGGGTCCTACTAATTAAAGACGGTATGTGAGGGTCCTACTAATTAAAGACGCTATGCGAGGGTCCTACTAATTAAAGACGCTATGCGAGGGTCCTACTAATTAAAGACACTATGCGAGGGTCCTACTAATTAAAGACGCTATGCGAGGGTCCTACTAATTAAAGACGCTATGCGAGGGTCCTACTAATTAAAGACACTATGCGAGGGTCCTACTAATTAAAGACGCTATGCGAGGGTCCTACTAATTAAAGACGCTATGCGAGGGTCCTACTAATTAAAGACGCTATGCGAGGGTCCTACTAATTAAAGACGCTATGCGAGGGTCCTACTAATTAAAGACACTATGCGAGGGTCCTACTAATTAAAGACACTATGCGAGGGTCCTACTAATTAAAGACGGTATGCGAGGGTCCTACTAATTAAAGACGCTATGCGAGGGTCCTACTAATTAAAGACGCTATGCGAGGGTCCTACTAATTAAAGACGGTATGCGAGGGTCCTACTAATTAAAGACGGTATGCGAGGGTCCTACTAATTAAAGACACTATGCGAGGGTCCTACTAATTAAAGACGCTATGCGAGGGTCCTACTAATTAAAGACGCTATGTGAGGGTCCTACTAATTAAAGACGGTATGTGAGGGTCCTACTAATTAAAGACGCTATGTGAGGGTCCTACTAATTAAAGACGCTATGTGAGGGTCCTACTAATTAAAGACGCTATGTGAGGGTCCTACTAATTAAAGACGGTATGCGAGGGTCCTACTAATTAAAGACACTATGCGAGGGTCCTACTAATTAAAGACGGTATGCGAGGGTCCTACTAATTAAAGACGGTATGCGAGGGTCCTACTAATTAAAGACGCTATGCGAGGGTCCTACTAATTAAAGACGCTATGCGAGGGTCCTACTAATTAAAGACGGTATGCGAGGGTCCTACTAATTAAAGACGGTATGCGAGGGTCCTACTAATTAAAGACACTATGCGAGGGTCCTACTAATTAAAGACGGTATGCGAGGGTCCTACTAATTAAAGACGGTATGCGAGGGTCCTACTAATTAAAGACGGTATGCGCGGGTCCTACTAATTAAAGACGGTATGCGAGGGTCCTACTAATTAAAGACGGTATGCGAGGGTCCTACTAATTAAAGACACTATGCGAGGGTCCTACTAATTAAAGACGCTATGCGAGGGTCCTACTAATTAAAGACGGTATGCGAGGGTCCTACTAATTAAAGACGGTATGCGAGGGTCCTACTAATTAAAGACGGTATGCGAGGGTCCTACTAATTAAAGACGGTATGCGAGGGTCCTACTAATTAAAGACGGTATGCGAGGGTCCTACTAATTAAAGACGGTATGCGAGGGTCCTACTAATTAAAGACGGTATGCGAGGGTCCTACTAATTAAAGACGGTATGCGAGGGTCCTACTAATTAAAGACGCTATGCGAGGGTCCTACTAATTAAAGACGGTATGCGAGGGTCCTACTAATTAAAGACGCTATGCGAGGGTCCTACTAATTAAAGACGCTATGCGAGGGTCCTACTAATTAAAGACGGTATGCGAGGGTCCTACTAATTAAAGACGGTATGCGAGGGTCCTACTAATTAAAGACGCTATGCGAGGGTCCTACTAATTAAAGACGGTATGCGAGGGTCCTACTAATTAAAGACACTATGCGAGGGTCCTACTAATTAAAGACACTATGCGAGGGTCCTACTAATTAGAGACGGTATGCGAGGGTCCTACTAATTAAAGACGGTATGCGAGGGTCCTACTAATTAAAGACGGTATGCGAGGGTCCTACTAATTAAAGACACTATGCGAGGGTCCTACTAATTAAAGACGCTATGCGAGGGTCCTACTAATTAAAGACGCTATGCGAGGGTCCTACTAATTAAAGACGGTATGCGAGGGTCCTACTAATTAAAGACGCTATGCGAGGGTCCTACTAATTAAAGACGGTATGCGAGGGTCCTACTAATTAAAGACGGTATGCGAGGGTCCTACTAATTAAAGACGGTATGCGAGGGTCCTACTAATTAAAGACGGTATGCGAGGGTCCTACTAATTAAAGACGGTATGCGAGGGTCCTACTAATTAAAGACGCTATGCGAGGGTCCTACTAATTAAAGACGCTATGCGAGGGTCCTACTAATTAAAGACGGTATGCGAGGGTCCTACTAATTAAAGACGGTATGCGAGGGTCCTACTAATTAAAGACGCTATGCGAGGGTCCTACTAATTAAAGACGCTATGCGAGGGTCCTACTAATTAAAGACGGTATGCGAGGGTCCTACTAATTAAAGACGGTATGCGAGGGTCCTACTAATTAAAGACGGTATGCGAGGGTCCTACTAATTAAAGACGGTATGCGAGGGTCCTACTAATTAAAGACGGTATGCGAGGGTCCTACTAATTAAAGACGGTATGCGAGGGTCCTACTAATTAAAGACGCTATGCGAGGGTCCTACTAATTAAAGACGCTATGCGAGGGTCCTACTAATTAAAGACGCTATGTGAGGGTCCTACTAATTAAAGACGCTATGCGAGGGTCCTACTAATTAAAGACGGTATGCGAGGGTCCTACTAATTAAAGACGGTATGCGAGGGTCCTACTAATTAAAGACGGTATGCGAGGGTCCTACTAATTAAAGACGGTATGCGAGGGTCCTACTAATTAAAGACGGTATGCGAGGGTCCTACTAATTAAAGACGGTATGCGAGGGTCCTACTAATTAAAGACGGTATGCGAGGGTCCTACTAATTAAAGACGGTATGCGAGGGTCCTACTAATTAAAGACGGTATGCGAGGGTCCTACTAATTAAAGACGGTATGCGAGGGTCCTACTAATTAAAGACGGTATGCGAGGGTCCTACTAATTAAAGACGGTATGCGAGGGTCCTACTAATTAAAGACGGTATGCGAGGGTCCTACTAATTAAAGACGCTATGTGAGGGTCCTACTAATTAAAGACGCTATGCGAGGGTCCTACTAATTAAAGACGGTATGCGAGGGTCCTACTAATTAAAGACGGTATGCGAGGGTCCTACTAATTAAAGACGGTATGCGAGGGTCCTACTAATTAAAGACGGTATGCGAGGGTCCTACTAATTAAAGACGGTATGCGAGGGTCCTACTAATTAAAGACGGTATGCGAGGGTCCTACTAATTAAAGACGGTATGCGAGGGTCCTACTAATTAAAGACGGTATGCGAGGGTCCTACTAATTAAAGACGGTATGCGAGGGTCCTACTAATTAAAGACGGTATGCGAGGGTCCTACTAATTAAAGACGGTATGCGAGGGTCCTACTAATTAAAGACGCTATGCGAGGGTCCTACTAATTAAAGACGGTATGCGAGGGTCCTACTAATTAAAGACGCTATGCGAGGGTCCTACTAATTAAAGACGCTATGCGAGGGTCCTACTAATTAAAGACGCTATGCGAGGGTCCTACTAATTAAAGACGCTATGCGAGGGTCCTACTAATTAAAGACACTATGCGAGGGTCCTACTAATTAAAGACGCTATGCGAGGGTCCTACTAATTAAAGACACTATGCGAGGGTCCTACTAATTAAAGACGCTATGCGAGGGTCCTACTAATTAAAGACGCTATGCGAGGGTCCTACTAATTAAAGACACTATGCGAGGGTCCTACTAATAAAAGACGGTATGCGAGGGTCCTACTAATTAAAGACGCTATGCGAGGGTCCTACTAATTAAAGACACTATGCGAGGGTCCTACTAATTAAAGACACTATGCGAGGGTCCTACTAATTAAAGACGGTATGCGAGGGTCCTACTAATTAAAGACGCTATGCGAGGGTCCTACTAATTAAAGACGCTATGCGAGGGTCCTACTAATTAAAGACGGTATGCGAGGGTCCTACTAATTAAAGACGGTATGCGAGGGTCCTACTAATTAAAGACGCTATGCGAGGGTCCTACTAATTAAAGACGCTATGTGAGGGTCCTACTAATTAAAGACGGTATGTGAGGGTCCTACTAATTAAAGACGCTATGTGAGGGTCCTACTAATTAAAGACGCTATGTGAGGGTCCTACTAATTAAAGACGCTATGTGAGGGTCCTACTAATTAAAGACGCTATGCGAGGGTCCTACTAATTAAAGACGGTATGCGAGGGTCCTACTAATTAAAGACGGTATGCGAGGGTCCTACTAATTAAAGACACTATGCGAGGGTCCTACTAATTAAAGACGCTATGCGAGGGTCCTACTAATTAAAGACACTATGTGAGGGTCCTACTAATTAAAGACGCTATGCGAGGGTCCTACTAATTAAAGACGCTATGCGAGGGTCCTACTAATTAAAGACGGTATGCGAGGGTCCTACTAATTAAAGACACTATGCGAGGGTCCTACTAATTAAAGACGCTATGCGAGGGTCCTACTAATTAAAGACGGTATGCGAGGGTCCTACTAATTAAAGACACTATGTGAGGGTCCTACTAATTAAAGACGCTATGCGAGGGTCCTACTAATTAAAGACGGTATGCGAGGGTCCTACTAATTAAAGACGCTATGCGAGGGTCCTACTAATTAAAGACACTATGTGAGGGTCCTACTAATTAAAGACACTATGCGAGGGTCCTACTAATTAAAGACACTATGCGAGGGTCCTACTAATTAAAGACGGTATGCGAGGGTCCTACTAATTAAAGACGCTATGCGAGGGTCCTACTAATTAAAGACGCTATGCGAGGGTCCTACTAATTAAAGACGGTATGCGAGGGTCCTACTAATTAAAGACGGTATGCGAGGGTCCTACTAATTAAAGACGCTATGCGAGGGTCCTACTAATTAAAGACGCTATGTGAGGGTCCTACTAATTAAAGACGGTATGTGAGGGTCCTACTAATTAAAGACGCTATGTGAGGGTCCTACTAATTAAAGACGCTATGTGAGGGTCCTACTAATTAAAGACGCTATGTGAGGGTCCTACTAATTAAAGACGCTATGCGAGGGTCCTACTAATTAAAGACGGTATGCGAGGGTCCTACTAATTAAAGACGGTATGCGAGGGTCCTACTAATTAAAGACACTATGCGAGGGTCCTACTAATTAAAGACGCTATGCGAGGGTCCTACTAATTAAAGACACTATGTGAGGGTCCTACTAATTAAAGACGCTATGCGAGGGTCCTACTAATTAAAGACGCTATGCGAGGGTCCTACTAATTAAAGACGGTATGCGAGGGTCCTACTAATTAAAGACACTATGCGAGGGTCCTACTAATTAAAGACGCTATGCGAGGGTCCTACTAATTAAAGACGGTATGCGAGGGTCCTACTAATTAAAGACACTATGTGAGGGTCCTACTAATTAAAGACGCTATGCGAGGGTCCTACTAATTAAAGACGGTATGCGAGGGTCCTACTAATTAAAGACGCTATGCGAGGGTCCTACTAATTAAAGACACTATGTGAGGGTCCTACTAATTAAAGACACTATGCGAGGGTCCTACTAATTAAAGACACTATGCGAGGGTCCTACTAATTAAAGACGGTATGCGAGGGTCCTACTAATTAAAGACGCTATGCGAGGGTCCTACTAATTAAAGACGCTATGCGAGGGTCCTACTAATTAAAGACGGTATGCGAGGGTCCTACTAATTAAAGACGGTATGCGAGGGTCCTACTAATTAAAGACGCTATGCGAGGGTCCTACTAATTAAAGACGCTATGTGAGGGTCCTACTAATTAAAGACGGTATGTGAGGGTCCTACTAATTAAAGACGCTATGTGAGGGTCCTACTAATTAAAGACGCTATGTGAGGGTCCTACTAATTAAAGACGCTATGTGAGGGTCCTACTAATTAAAGACGCTATGCGAGGGTCCTACTAATTAAAGACGGTATGCGAGGGTCCTACTAATTAAAGACGGTATGCGAGGGTCCTACTAATTAAAGACACTATGCGAGGGTCCTACTAATTAAAGACGCTATGCGAGGGTCCTACTAATTAAAGACACTATGCGAGGGTCCTACTAATTAAAGACACTATGCGAGGGTCCTACTAATTAAAGACGGTATGCGAGGGTCCTACTAATTAAAGACGCTATGCGAGGGTCCTACTAATTAAAGACGCTATGCGAGGGTCCTACTAATTAAAGACGGTATGCGAGGGTCCTACTAATTAAAGACGGTATGCGAGGGTCCTACTAATTAAAGACGCTATGCGAGGGTCCTACTAATTAAAGACGCTATGTGAGGGTCCTACTAATTAAAGACGGTATGTGAGGGTCCTACTAATTAAAGACGCTATGTGAGGGTCCTACTAATTAAAGACGCTATGTGAGGGTCCTACTAATTAAAGACGCTATGTGAGGGTCCTACTAATTAAAGACGCTATGCGAGGGTCCTACTAATTAAAGACGGTATGCGAGGGTCCTACTAATTAAAGACGGTATGCGAGGGTCCTACTAATTAAAGACACTATGCGAGGGTCCTACTAATTAAAGACGCTATGCGAGGGTCCTACTAATTAAAGACACTATGTGAGGGTCCTACTAATTAAAGACGCTATGCGAGGGTCCTACTAATTAAAGACGCTATGCGAGGGTCCTACTAATTAAAGACGGTATGCGAGGGTCCTACTAATTAAAGACACTATGCGAGGGTCCTACTAATTAAAGACGCTATGCGAGGGTCCTACTAATTAAAGACGGTATGCGAGGGTCCTACTAATTAAAGACACTATGTGAGGGTCCTACTAATTAAAGACGCTATGCGAGGGTCCTACTAATTAAAGACGGTATGCGAGGGTCCTACTAATTAAAGACGCTATGCGAGGGTCCTACTAATTAAAGACACTATGTGAGGGTCCTACTAATTAAAGACACTATGCGAGGGTCCTACTAATTAAAGACGCTATGCGAGGGTCCTACTAATTAAAGACACTATGCGAGGGTCCTACTAATTAAAGACGGTATGTGAGGGTCCTACTAATTAAAGACGCTATGCGAGGGTCCTACTAATTAAAGACGCTATGCGAGGGTCCTACTAATTAAAGACGCTATGCGAGGGTCCTACTAATTAAAGACGGTATGCGAGGGTCCTACTAATTAAAGACGCTATGCGAGGGTCCTACTAATTAAAGACACTATGTGAGGGTCCTACTAATTAAAGACACTATGCGAGGGTCCTACTAATTAAAGACGCTATGCGAGGGTCCTACTAATTAAAGACACTATGCGAGGGTCCTACTAATTAAAGACGGTATGTGAGGGTCCTACTAATTAAAGACGCTATGCGAGGGTCCTACTAATTAAAGACGCTATGCGAGGGTCCTACTAATTAAAGACGCTATGCGAGGGTCCTACTAATTAAAGACGGTATGCGAGGGTCCTACTAATTAAAGACACTATGCGAGGGTCCTACTAATTAGAGACGGTATGCGAGGGTCCTACTAATTAAAGACGCTATGCGAGGGTCCTACTAATTAAAGACGGTATGCGAGGGTCCTACTAATTAAAGACACTATGCGAGGGTCCTACTAATTAGAGACGGTATGCGAGGGTCCTACTAATTAAAGACACTATGCGAGGGTCCTACTAATTAAAGACACTATGCGAGGGTCCTACTAATTAAAGACGGTATGTGAGGGTCCTACTAATTAAAGACGCTATGCGAGGGTCCTACTAATTAAAGACGCTATGCGAGGGTCCTACTAATTAAAGACGCTATGCGAGGGTCCTACTAATTAAAGACGGTATGCGAGGGTCCTACTAATTAAAGACGCTATGCGAGGGTCCTACTAATTAAAGACACTATGTGAGGGTCCTACTAATTAAAGACACTATGCGAGGGTCCTACTAATTAAAGACGCTATGCGAGGGTCCTACTAATTAAAGACACTATGCGAGGGTCCTACTAATTAAAGACGGTATGTGAGGGTCCTACTAATTAAAGACGCTATGCGAGGGTCCTACTAATTAAAGACGCTATGCGAGGGTCCTACTAATTAAAGACGCTATGCGAGGGTCCTACTAATTAAAGACGGTATGCGAGGGTCCTACTAATTAAAGACACTATGCGAGGGTCCTACTAATTAGAGACGGTATGCGAGGGTCCTACTAATTAAAGACGCTATGCGAGGGTCCTACTAATTAAAGACGGTATGCGAGGGTCCTACTAATTAAAGACACTATGCGAGGGTCCTACTAATTAGAGACGGTATGCGAGGGTCCTACTAATTAAAGACACTATGCGAGGGTCCTACTAATTAAAGACACTATGCGAGGGTCCTACTAATTAAAGACACTATGTGAGGGTCCTACTAATTAAAGACGGTATGCGAGGGTCCTACTAATTAAAGACGCTATGCGAGGGTCCTACTAATTAAAGACGGTATGCGAGGGTCCTACTAATTAAAGACGCTATGCGAGGGTCCTACTAATTAAAGACGCTATGCGAGGGTCCTACTAATTAAAGACACTATGCGAGGGTCCTACTAATTAAAGACGCTATGCGAGGGTCCTACTAATTAAAGACACTATGCGAGGGTCCTACTAATTAAAGACGGTATGCGAGGGTCCTACTAATTAAAGACGGTATGCGAGGGTCCTACTAATTAAAGACGGTATGCGAGGGTCCTACTAATTAAAGACGGTATGCGAGGGTCCTACTAATTAAAGACGGTATGCGAGGGTCCTACTAATTAAAGACGCTATGCGAGGGTCCTACTAATTAAAGACACTATGCGAGGGTCCTACTAATTAAAGACGCTATGCGAGGGTCCTACTAATTAAAGACACTATGCGAGGGTCCTACTAATTAAAGACGGTATGCGAGGGTCCTACTAATTAAAGACGGTATGCGAGGGTCCTACTAATTAAAGACGGTATGCGAGGGTCCTACTAATTAAAGACGGTATGCGAGGGTCCTACTAATTAAAGACGGTATGCGAGGGTCCTACTAATTAAAGACGCTATGCGAGGGTCCTACTAATTAAAGACACTATGCGAGGGTCCTACTAATTAAAGACGCTATGCGAGGGTCCTACTAATTAAAGACACTATGCGAGGGTCCTACTAATTAAAGACGGTATGCGAGGGTCCTACTAATTAAAGACGGTATGCGAGGGTCCTACTAATTAAAGACGGTATGCGAGGGTCCTACTAATTAAAGACGGTATGCGAGGGTCCTACTAATTAAAGACGGTATGCGAGGGTCCTACTAATTAAAGACGCTATGCGAGGGTCCTACTAATTAAAGACGGTATGCGAGGGTCCTACTAATTAAAGACGGTATGCGAGGGTCCTACTAATTAAAGACGGTATGCGAGGGTCCTACTAATTAAAGACGGTATGCGAGGGTCCTACTAATTAAAGACGGTATGCGAGGGTCCTACTAATTAAAGACGGTATGCGAGGGTCCTACTAATTAAAGACGGTATGCGAGGGTCCTACTAATTAAAGACGGTATGCGAGGGTCCTACTAATTAAAGACGGTATGCGAGGGTCCTACTAATTAAAGACGGTATGCGAGGGTCCTACTAATTAAAGACGGTATGCGAGGGTCCTACTAATTAAAGACGGTATGCGAGGGTCCTACTAATTAAAGACGGTATGCGAGGGTCCTACTAATTAAAGACGCTATGTGAGGGTCCTACTAATTAAAGACGCTATGCGAGGGTCCTACTAATTAAAGACGGTATGCGAGGGTCCTACTAATTAAAGACGGTATGCGAGGGTCCTACTAATTAAAGACGGTATGCGAGGGTCCTACTAATTAAAGACGGTATGCGAGGGTCCTACTAATTAAAGACGGTATGCGAGGGTCCTACTAATTAAAGACGGTATGCGAGGGTCCTACTAATTAAAGACGGTATGCGAGGGTCCTACTAATTAAAGACGGTATGCGAGGGTCCTACTAATTAAAGACGGTATGCGAGGGTCCTACTAATTAAAGACGGTATGCGAGGGTCCTACTAATTAAAGACGGTATGCGAGGGTCCTACTAATTAAAGACGCTATGCGAGGGTCCTACTAATTAAAGACGGTATGCGAGGGTCCTACTAATTAAAGACGCTATGCGAGGGTCCTACTAATTAAAGACGCTATGCGAGGGTCCTACTAATTAAAGACGCTATGCGAGGGTCCTACTAATTAAAGACGGTATGCGAGGGTCCTACTAATTAAAGACGGTATGCGAGGGTCCTACTAATTAAAGACGGTATGCGAGGGTCCTACTAATTAAAGACGCTATGCGAGGGTCCTACTAATTAAAGACGGTATGCGAGGGTCCTACTAATTAAAGACGGTATGCGAGGGTCCTACTAATTAAAGACGCTATGCGAGGGTCCTACTAATTAAAGACGCTATGCGAGGGTCCTACTAATTAAAGACGCTATGCGAGGGTCCTACTAATTAAAGACGGTATGCGAGGGTCCTACTAATTAAAGACACTATGCGAGGGTCCTACTAATTAAAGACGGTATGCGAGGGTCCTACTAATTAAAGACGGTATGTGAGGGTCCTACTAATTAAAGACGGTATGTGAGGGTCCTACTAATTAAAGACGGTATGCGAGGGTCCTACTAATTAAAGACGCTATGCGAGGGTCCTACTAATTAAAGACGGTATGCGAGGGTCCTACTAATTAAAGACACTATGCGAGGGTCCTACTAATTAAAGACGGTATGCGAGGGTCCTACTAATTAAAGACGCTATGCGAGGGTCCTACTAATTAAAGACACTATGCGAGGGTCCTACTAATTAAAGACGGTATGCGAGGGTCCTACTAATTAAAGACGGTATGCGAGGGTCCTACTAATTAAAGACGGTATGCGTGGGTCCTACTAATTAAAGACGGTATGCGAGGGTCCTACTAATTAAAGACGGTATGCGAGGGTCCTACTAATTAAAGACGGTATGCGAGGGTCCTACTAATTAAAGACGGTATGCGAGGGTCCTACTAATTAAAGACGGTATGCGAGGGTCCTACTAATTAAAGACGGTATGCGAGGGTCCTACTAATTAAAGACGGTATGCGAGGGTCCTACTAATTAAAGACGGTATGCGAGGGTCCTACTAATTAAAGACGGTATGCGAGGGTCCTACTAATTAAAGACGGTATGCGAGGGTCCTACTAATTAAAGACGGTATGCGAGGGTCCTACTAATTAAAGACGCTATGCGAGGGTCCTACTAATTAAAGACACTATGCGAGGGTCCTACTAATTAAAGACACTATGCGAGGGTCCTACTAATTAAAGACGGTATGCGAGGGTCCTACTAATTAAAGACGGTATGCGAGGGTCCTACTAATTAAAGACGCTATGTGAGGGTCCTACTAATTAAAGACGGTATGCGAGGGTCCTACTAATTAAAGACGGTATGCGAGGGTCCTACTAATTAAAGACACTATGCGAGGGTCCTACTAATTAAAGACACTATGCGAGGGTCCTACTAATTAAAGACACTATGCGAGGGTCCTACTAATTAAAGACGGTATGCGAGGGTCCTACTAATTAAAGACGCTATGCGAGGGTCCTACTAATTAAAGACGCTATGCGAGGGTCCTACTAATTAAAGACGCTATGCGAGGGTCCTACTAATTAAAGACGCTATGCGAGGGTCCTACTAATTAAAGACGGTATGCGCGGGTCCTACTAATTAAAGACGGTATGCGCGGGTCCTACTAATTAAAGACGGTATGCGAGGGTCCTACTAATTAAAGACGGTATGCGAGGGTCCTACTAATTAAAGACGGTATGCGAGGGTCCTACTAATTAAAGACGGTATGCGAGGGTCCTACTAATTAAAGACGGTATGTGAGGGTCCTACTAATTAAAGACGCTATGCGAGGGTCCTACTAATTAAAGACGCTATGCGAGGGTCCTACTAATTAAAGACGCTATGCGAGGGTCCTACTAATTAAAGACGGTATGCGAGGGTCCTACTAATTAAAGACGCTATGCGAGGGTCCTACTAATTAAAGACGCTATGCGAGGGTCCTACTAATTAAAGACGCTATGCGAGGGTCCTACTAATTAAAGACGGTATGCGAGGGTCCTACTAATTAAAGACGCTATGCGAGGGTCCTACTAATTAAAGACGCTATGCGAGGGTCCTACTAATTAAAGACGCTATGCGAGGGTCCTACTAATTAAAGACACTATGCGAGGGTCCTACTAATTAAAGACGGTATGCGAGGGTCCTACTAATTAAAGACGGTATGCGAGGGTCCTACTAATTAAAGACGGTATGCGAGGGTCCTACTAATTAAAGACGGTATGCGAGGGTCCTACTAATTAAAGACGGTATGCGAGGGTCCTACTAATTAAAGACGGTATGTGAGGGTCCTACTAATTAAAGACACTATGCGAGGGTCCTACTAATTAAAGACGGTATGCGAGGGTCCTACTAATTAAAGACGCTATGCGAGGGTCCTACTAATTAAAGACGCTATGCGAGGGTCCTACTAATTAAAGACGCTATGCGAGGGTCCTACTAATTAAAGACGCTATGCGAGGGTCCTACTAATTAAAGACGCTATGCGAGGGTCCTACTAATTAAAGACGCTATGCGAGGGTCCTACTAATTAAAGACGCTATGCGAGGGTCCTACTAATTAAAGACGCTATGCGAGGGTCCTACTAATTAAAGACGCTATGTGAGGGTCCTACTAATTAAAGACGCTATGCGAGGGTCCTACTAATTAAAGACGGTATGTGAGGGTCCTACTAATTAAAGACGCTATGCGAGGGTCCTACTAATTAAAGACGGTATGTGAGGGTCCTACTAATTAAAGACGCTATGCGAGGGTCCTACTAATTAAAGACGGTATGCGAGGGTCCTACTAATTAAAGACGCTATGCGAGGGTCCTACTAATTAAAGACGGTATGTGAGGGTCCTACTAATTAAAGACACTATGCGAGGGTCCTACTAATTAAAGACATTATGCGAGGGTCCTACTAATTAAAGACGCTATGCGAGGGTCCTACTAATTAAAGACGCTATGCGAGGGTCCTACTAATTAAAGACGCTATGCGAGGGTCCTACTAATTAAAGACGGTATGCGAGGGTCCTACTAATTAAAGACGCTATGCGAGGGTCCTACTAATTAAAGACGCTATGCGAGGGTCCTACTAATTAAAGACGCTATGCGAGGGTCCTACTAATTAAAGACGCTATGCGAGGGTCCTACTAATTAAAGACGCTATGCGAGGGTCCTACTAATTAAAGACGGTATGCGAGGGTCCTACTAATTAAAGACGCTATGCGAGGGTCCTACTAATTAAAGACGCTATGCGAGGGTCCTACTAATTAAAGACGCTATGCGAGGGTCCTACTAATTAAAGACGGTATGCGAGGGTCCTACTAATTAAAGACGCTATGCGAGGGTCCTACTAATTAAAGACGCTATGCGAGGGTCCTACTAATTAAAGACGGTATGCGAGGGTCCTACTAATTAAAGACGCTATGCGAGGGTCCTACTAATTAAAGACGCTATGCGAGGGTCCTACTAATTAAAGACGGTATGCGAGGGTCCTACTAATTAAAGACGCTATGCGAGGGTCCTACTAATTAAAGACGCTATGCGAGGGTCCTACTAATTAAAGACGCTATGCGAGGGTCCTACTAATTAAAGACGCTATGCGAGGGTCCTACTAATTAAAGACGCTATGCGAGGGTCCTACTAATTAAAGACGCTATGCGAGGGTCCTACTAATTAAAGACGCTATGCGAGGGTCCTACTAATTAAAGACGGTATGCGAGGGTCCTACTAATTAAAGACGCTATGCGAGGGTCCTACTAATTAAAGACGGTATGCAGGGTCCTACTAATTAAAGACGGCTATGCGAGGGTCCTACTAATTAAAGACGCTATGCGAGGGTCCTACTAATTAAAGACGCTATGCGAGGGTCCTACTAATTAAAGACGGTATGCGAGGGTCCTACTAATTAAAGACGCTATGCGAGGGTCCTACTAATTAAAGACGGTATGCGAGGGTCCTACTAATTAAAGACGGCTATGCGAGGGTCCTACTATTAAAGGTCGCAGAGGGTCCTACTAATTAAAGACGGCTATGCGAGGGTCCTACTAATTAAAGACGGTATGCGAGGGTCCTACTAATTAAAGACGGTATGCGAGGGTCCTACTAATTAAAGACGCTATGCGAGGGTCCTACTAATTAAAGACGGTATGCGAGGGTCCTACTAATTAAAGACGGTATGCGAGGGTCCTACTAATTAAAGACGCTATGCGAGGGTCCTACTAATTAAAGACGGTATGCGAGGGTCCTACTAATTAAAGACGCGTATGCGAGGGTCCTACTAATTAAAGACGGTATGCGAGGGTCCTACTAATTAAAGACGGCTATGCGAGGGTCCTACTAATTAAAGACGGCTATGCGAGGGTCCTACTAATTAAAGACGGTATGCGAGGGTCCTACTAATTAAAGACGGTATGCGAGGGTCCTACTAATTAAAGACGGTATGCGAGGGTCCTACTAATTAAAGACGGTATGCGAGGGTCCTACTAATTAAAGACGGTATGCGAGGGTCCTACTAATTAAAGACGCTATGCGAGGGTCCTACTAATTAAAGACGCTATGCGAGGGTCCTACTAATTAAAGACGCTATGCGAGGGTCCTACTAATTAAAGACGCTATGCGAGGGTCCTACTAATTAAAGACGGTATGCGAGGGTCCTACTAATTAAAGACGTATGCGAGGGTCCTACTAATTAAAGACGGTATGCGAGGGTCCTACTAATTAAAGACGGTATGCGAGGGTCCTACTAATTAAAGACGCTATGCGAGGGTCCTACTAATTAAAGACGGCTATGCGAGGGTCCTACTAATTAAAGACGGTATGCGAGGGTCCTACTAATTAAAGACGGTATGCGAGGGTCCTACTAATTAAAGACGCTATGCGAGGGTCCTACTAATTAAAGACGGTATGCGAGGGTCCTACTAATTAAAGACGGTATGCGAGGGTCCTACTAATTAAAGACGGTATGCGAGGGTCCTACTAATTAAAGACGGTATGCGAGGGTCCTACTAATTAAAGACGGTATGCGAGGGTCCTACTAATTAAAGACACTATGCGAGGGTCCTACTAATTAAAGACCTATGCGAGGGTCCTACTAATTAAAGACGGTATGCGAGGGTCCTACTAATTAAAGACGGTATGCGAGGGTCCTACTAATTAAAGACACTATGCGAGGGTCCTACTAATTAAAGACGGTATGCGAGGGTCCTACTAATTAAAGACACTATGCGAGGGTCCTACTAATTAAAGACACTATGCGAGGGTCCTACTAATTAAAGACGGTATGCGAGGGTCCTACTAATTAAAGACACTATGCGAGGGTCCTACTAATTAAAGACGCTATGCGAGGGTCCTACTAATTAAAGACGGTATGCGAGGGTCCTACTAATTAAAGACACTATGCGAGGGTCCTACTAATTAAAGACGCTATGCGAGGGTCCTACTAATTAAAGACGGTATGCGAGGGTCCTACTAATTAAAGACGGTATGCGAGGGTCCTACTAATTAAAGACGCTATGCGAGGGTCCTACTAATTAAAGACGGTATGCGAGGGTCCTACTAATTAAAGACGCTATGCGAGGGTCCTACTAATTAAAGACGGTATGCGAGGGTCCTACTAATTAAAGACGGTATGCGAGGGTCCTACTAATTAAAGACGGTATGCGAGGGTCCTACTAATTAAAGACGGTATGCGAGGGTCCTACTAATTAAAGACGGTATGCGAGGGTCCTACTAATTAAAGACGGTATGCGAGGGTCCTACTAATTAAAGACGGTATGCGAGGGTCCTACTAATTAAAGACGCTATGCGAGGGTCCTACTAATTAAAGACGGTATGCGAGGGTCCTACTAATTAAAGACGGTATGCGAGGGTCCTACTAATTAAAGACGCTATGCGAGGGTCCTACTAATTAAAGACGGTATGCGAGGGTCCTACTAATTAAAGACGGTATGCGAGGGTCCTACTAATTAAAGACGGTATGCGAGGGTCCTACTAATTAAAGACGGTATGCGAGGGTCCTACTAATTAAAGACGGTATGCAGAGGGTCCTACTAATTAAAGACGGTATGCGAGGGTCCTACTAATTAAAGACGCTATGCGAGGGTCCTACTAATTAAAGACGGTATGCGAGGGTCCTACTAATTAAAGACGGTATGCGAGGGTCCTACTAATTAAAGACGGTATGCGAGGGTCCTACTAATTAAAGACGCTATGCGAGGGTCCTACTAATTAAAGACGCTATGCGAGGGTCCTACTAATTAAAGACGGTATGCGAGGGTCCTACTAATTAAAGACGGTATGCGAGGGTCCTACTAATTAAAGACGGTATGCGAGGGTCCTACTAATTAAAGACGGTATGCGAGGGTCCTACTAATTAAAGACGGTATGCGAGGGTCCTACTAATTAAAGACGGTATGCGAGGGTCCTACTAATTAAAGACGGTATGCGAGGGTCCTACTAATTAAAGACACTATGCGAGGGTCCTACTAATTAAAGACGCTATGCGAGGGTCCTACTAATTAAAGACGCTATGCGAGGGTCCTACTAATTAAAGACGCTATGCGAGGGTCCTACTAATTAAAGACGCTATGCGAGGGTCCTACTAATTAAAGACGGTATGCGAGGGTCCTACTAATTAAAGACGCTATGCGAGGGTCCTACTAATTAAAGACGCTATGCGAGGGTCCTACTAATTAAAGACACTATGCGAGGGTCCTACTAATTAAAGACGGTATGCGAGGGTCCTACTAATTAAAGACGGTATGCGAGGGTCCTACTAATTAAAGACGCTATGCGAGGGTCCTACTAATTAAAGACGGTATGCGAGGGTCCTACTAATTAAAGACGCTATGCGAGGGTCCTACTAATTAAAGACGGTATGCGAGGGTCCTACTAATTAAAGACGGTATGCGAGGGTCCTACTAATTAAAGACGGTATGCGAGGGTCCTACTAATTAAAGACGGTATGCGAGGGTCCTACTAATTAAAGACGCTATGCGAGGGTCCTACTAATTAAAGACGGTATGCGAGGGTCCTACTAATTAAAGACGGTATGCGAGGGTCCTACTAATTAAAGACGCTATGCGAGGGTCCTACTAATTAAAGACGGTATGCGAGGGTCCTACTAATTAAAGACGCTATGCGAGGGTCCTACTAATTAAAGACGGTATGCGAGGGTCCTACTAATTAAAGACGGTATGCGAGGGTCCTACTAATTAAAGACGGTATGCGAGGGTCCTACTAATTAAGACGGTATGCGAGGGTCCTACTAATTAAAGACGCTATGCGAGGGTCCTACTAATTAAAGACACTATGCGAGGGTCCTACTAATTAAAGACGGTATGCGAGGGTCCTACTAATTAAAGACGGTATGCGAGGGTCCTACTAATTAAAGACGCTATGCGAGGGTCCTACTAATTAAAGACGGTATGCGAGGGTCCTACTAATTAAAGACACTATGCGAGGGTCCTACTAATTAAAGACGGTATGCGAGGGTCCTACTAATTAAAGACGGTATGCGAGGGTCCTACTAATTAAAGACGGTATGCGAGGGTCCTTACTAATTAAAGACGGTATGCGAGGGTCCTACTAATTAAAGACGGTATGCGAGGGTCCTACTAATTAAAGACGGTATGCGAGGGTCCTACTAATTAAAGACACTATGCGAGGGTCCTACTAATTAAAGACGGTATGCGAGGGTCCTACTAATTAAAGACGCTATGCGAGGGTCCTACTAATTAAAGACGGTATGCGAGGGTCCTACTAATTAAAGACGCTATGCGAGGGTCCTACTAATTAAAGACGCTATGCGAGGGTCCTACTAATTAAAGACAGTATGCGAGGGTCCTACTAATTAAAGACGGTATGCGAGGGTCCTACTAATTAAAGACGCTATGCGAGGGTCCTACTAATTAAAGACAGTATGCGAGGGTCCTACTAATTAAAGACGGTATGCGAGGGTCCTACTAATTAAAGACGGTATGCGAGGGTCCTACTAATAAAGACGGTATGCGAGGGTCCTACTAATTAAAGACGGTATGCGAGGGTCCTACTAATTAAAGACGCTATGCGAGGGTCCTACTAATTAAAGACGGTATGCGAGGGTCCTACTAATTAAAGACGCTATGCGAGGGTCCTACTAATTAAAGACGGTATGCGAGGGTCCTACTAATTAAAGACGGTATGCGAGGGTCCTACTAATTAAAGACGGTATGCGAGGGTCCTACTAATTAAAGACGCTATGCGAGGGTCCTACTAATTAAAGACGGTATGCGAGGGTCCTACTAATTAAAGACGCTATGCGAGGGTCCTACTAATTAAAGACACTATGCGAGGGTCCTACTAATTAAAGACGCTATGCGAGGGTCCTACTAATTAAAGACGGTATGCGAGGGTCCTACTAATTAAAGACGCTATGTGAGGGTCCTACTAATTAAAGACGGTATGCGAGGGTCCTACTAATTAAAGACGCTATGCGAGGGTCCTACTAATTAAAGACAGTATGCGAGGGTCCTACTAATTAAAGACGGTATGCGAGGGTCCTACTAATTAAAGACGCTATGCGAGGGTCCTACTAATTAAAGACAGTATGCGAGGGTCCTACTAATTAAAGACGGTATGCGAGGGTCCTACTAATTAAAGACGGTATGCGAGGGTCCTACTAATTAAAGACGGTATGCGAGGGTCCTACTAATTAAAGACGGTATGCGAGGGTCCTACTAATTAAAGACACTATGCGAGGGTCCTACTAATTAAAGACGGTATGCGAGGGTCCTACTAATTAAAGACGGTATGCGAGGGTCCTACTAATTAAAGACGGTATGCGAGGGTCCTACTAATTAAAGACGGTATGCGAGGGTCCTACTAATTAAAGACGGTATGCGAGGGTCCTACTAATTAAAGACGCTATGCGAGGGTCCTACTAATTAAAGACAGCTATGCGAGGGTCCTACTAATTAAAGACGCTATGCGAGGGTCCTACTAATTAAAGACGGTATGCGAGGGTCCTACTAATTAAAGACGCTATGCGAGGGTCCTACTAATTAAAGACGGTATGCGAGGGTCCTACTAATTAAAGACGCTATGCGAGGGTCCTACTAATTAAAGACAGTATGCGAGGGTCCTACTAATTAAAGACGGTATGCGAGGGTCCTACTAATTAAAGACGCTATGCGAGGGTCCTACTAATTAAAGACAGTATGCGAGGGTCCTACTAATTAAAGACGGTATGCGAGGGTCCTACTAATTAAAGACGGTATGCGAGGGTCCTACTAATTAAAGACGGTATGCGAGGGTCCTACTAATTAAAGACGGTATGCGAGGGTCCTACTAATTAAAGACAGCTATGCGAGGGTCCTACTAATTAAAGACGGTATGCGAGGGTCCTACTAATTAAAGACGCTATGCGAGGGTCCTACTAATTAAAGACGCTATGCGAGGGTCCTACTAATTAAAGACGGTATGCGAGGGTCCTACTAATTAAAGACGCTATGCGAGGGTCCTACTAATTAAAGACGCTATGCGAGGGTCCTACTAATTAAAGACGGTATGCGAGGGTCCTACTAATTAAAGACGGTATGCGAGGGTCCTACTAATTAAAGACGGCTATGCGAGGGTCCTACTAATTAAAGACGGTATGCGAGGGTCCTACTAATTAAAGACGGTATGCGAGGGTCCTACTAATTAAAGACAGCTATGCGAGGGTCCTACTAATTAAAGACGGTATGCGAGGGTCCTACTAATTAAAGACGGTATGCGAGGGTCCTACTAATTAAAGACGGTATGCGAGGGTCCTACTAATTAAAGACGGTATGCGAGGGTCCTACTAATTAAAGACGGTATGCGAGGGTCCTACTAATTAAAGACGGTATGCGAGGGTCCTACTAATTAAAGACGGTATGCGAGGGTCCTACTAATTAAAGACGCTATGCGAGGGTCCTACTAATTAAAGACGGTATGCGAGGGTCCTACTAATTAAAGACGGTATGCGAGGGTCCTACTAATTAAAGACGGTATGCGAGGGTCCTACTAATTAAAGACGGTATGCGAGGGTCCTACTAATTAAAGACGGTATGCGAGGGTCCTACTAATTAAAGACGGTATGCGAGGGTCCTACTAATTAAAGACGGTATGCGAGGGTCCTACTAATTAAAGACGGTATGCGAGGGTCCTACTAATTAAAGACGGTATGCGAGGGTCCTACTAATTAAAGACGGTATGCGAGGGTCCTACTAATTAAAGACGGTATGCGAGGGTCCTACTAATTAAAGACGGTATGCGAGGGTCCTACTAATTAAAGACGGCTATGCGAGGGTCCTACTAATTAAAGACGGTATGCGAGGGTCCTACTAATTAAAGACGCTATGCGAGGGTCCTACTAATTAAAGACGGTATGCGAGGGTCCTACTAATTAAAGACGGTATGCGAGGGTCCTACTAATTAAAGACGCTATGCGAGGGTCCTACTAATTAAAGACGGTATGCGAGGGTCCTACTAATTAAAGACGGTATGCGAGGGTCCTACTAATTAAAGACGGTATGCGAGGGTCCTACTAATTAAAGACGGTATGCGAGGGTCCTACTAATTAAAGACGGTATGCGAGGGTCCTACTAATTAAAGACGGTATGCGAGGGTCCTACTAATTAAAGACGGTATGCGAGGGTCCTACTAATTAAAGACGGTATGCGAGGGTCCTACTAATTAAAGACGGTATGCGAGGGTCCTACTAATTAAAGACGCTATGCGAGGGTCCTACTAATTAAAGACGGTATGCGAGGGTCCTACTAATTAAAGACGCTATGCGAGGGTCCTACTAATTAAAGACGGTATGCGAGGGTCCTACTAATTAAAGACGGTATGCGAGGGTCCTACTAATTAAAGACGCTATGCGAGGGTCCTACTAATTAAAGACGGTATGCGAGGGTCCTACTAATTAAAGACGGTATGCGAGGGTCCTACTAATTAAAGACGGTATGCGAGGGTCCTACTAATTAAAGACGCTATGCGAGGGTCCTACTAATTAAAGACGCTATGCGAGGGTCCTACTAATTAAAGACGGTATGCGAGGGTCCTACTAATTAAAGACGCTATGCGAGGGTCCTACTAATTAAAGACGGTATGCGAGGGTCCTACTAATTAAAGACGCTATGCGAGGGTCCTACTAATTAAAGACGGTATGCGAGGGTCCTACTAATTAAAGACGGTATGCGAGGGTCCTACTAATTAAAGACAGCTATGCGAGGGTCCTACTAATTAAAGACGCTATGCGAGGGTCCTACTAATTAAAGACGGTATGCGAGGGTCCTACTAATTAAAGACGCTATGCGAGGGTCCTACTAATTAAAGACGGTATGCGAGGGTCCTACTAATTAAAGACGGTATGCGAGGGTCCTACTAATTAAAGACGGTATGCGAGGGTCCTACTAATTAAAGACGCTATGCGAGGGTCCTACTAATTAAAGACGGTATGCGAGGGTCCTACTAATTAAAGACGCTATGCGAGGGTCCTACTAATTAAAGACGGCTATGCGAGGGTCCTACTAATTAAAGACGGCTATGCGAGGGTCCTACTAATTAAAGACGCTATGCGAGGGTCCTACTAATTAAAGACGCTATGCGAGGGTCCTACTAATTAAAGACGGTATGCGAGGGTCCTACTAATTAAAGACGGTATGCGAGGGTCCTACTAATTAAAGACGCTATGCGAGGGTCCTACTAATTAAAGACGGTATGCGAGGGTCCTACTAATTAAAGACGCTATGCGAGGGTCCTACTAATTAAAGACGGTATGCGAGGGTCCTACTAATTAAAGACGGTATGCGAGGGTCCTACTAATTAAAGACGGTATGCGAGGGTCCTACTAATTAAAGACGGTATGCGAGGGTCCTACTAATTAAAGACGCTATGCGAGGGTCCTACTAATTAAAGACGGTATGCGAGGGTCCTACTAATTAAAGACGGTATGCGAGGGTCCTACTAATTAAAGACGGTATGCGAGGGTCCTACTAATTAAAGACGCTATGCGAGGGTCCTACTAATTAAAGACGGTATGCGAGGGTCCTACTAATTAAAGACGCTATGCGAGGGTCCTACTAATTAAAGACGGTATGCGAGGGTCCTACTAATTAAAGACGGTATGCGAGGGTCCTACTAATTAAAGACGGTATGCGAGGGTCCTACTAATTAAAGACGCTATGCGAGGGTCCTACTAATTAAAGACGTATGCGAGGGTCCTACTAATTAAAGACGGTATGCGAGGGTCCTACTAATTAAAGACGCTATGCGAGGGTCCTACTAATTAAAGACGGTATGCGAGGGTCCTACTAATTAAAGACGCTATGCGAGGGTCCTACTAATTAAAGACGGTATGCGAGGGTCCTACTAATTAAAGACGCTATGCGAGGGTCCTACTAATTAAAGACGCTATGCGAGGGTCCTACTAATTAAAGACAGTATGCGAGGGTCCTACTAATTAAAGACGGTATGCGAGGGTCCTACTAATTAAAGACGCTATGCGAGGGTCCTACTAATTAAAGACGTATGCGAGGGTCCTACTAATTAAAGACGGTATGCGAGGGTCCTACTAATTAAAGACGGTATGCGAGGGTCCTACTAATTAAAGACGACTATGCGAGGGTCCTACTAATTAAAGACGGTATGCGAGGGTCCTACTAATTAAAGACGTATGCGAGGGTCCTACTAATTAAAGACGTATGCGAGGGTCCTACTAATTAAAGACGCTATGCGAGGGTCCTACTAATTAAAGACGGTATGCGAGGGTCCTACTAATTAAAGACGCTATGCGAGGGTCCTACTAATTAAAGACGCTATGCGAGGGTCCTACTAATTAAAGACAGGTATGCGAGGGTCCTACTAATTAAAGACGGTATGCGAGGGTCCTACTAATTAAAGACGCTATGCGAGGGTCCTACTAATTAAAGACAGTATGCGAGGGTCCTACTAGACGCTATGGGAGGGTCCTACTAATTAAAGACGCTATGCGAGGGTCCTACTAATTAAAGACGGTATGCGAGGGTCCTACTAATTAAAGACGGTATGCGAGGGTCCTACTAATTAAAGACGGTATGCGAGGGTCCTACTAATTAAAGACGGTATGCGAGGGTCCTACTAATTAAAGACGGTATGCGAGGGTCCTACTAATTAAAGACACTATGTGAGGGTCCTACTAATTAAAGACGGTATGCGAGGGTCCTACTAATTAAAGACGGTATGCGAGGGTCCTACTAATTAAAGACGGTATGCGAGGGTCCTACTAATTAAAGACGGTATGCGAGGGTCCTACTAATTAAAGACGGTATGCGAGGGTCCTACTAATTAAAGACGGTATGCGAGGGTCCTACTAATTAAAGACGGTATGCGAGGGTCCTACTAATTAAAGACGCTATGCGAGGGTCCTACTAATTAAAGACGGTATGCGAGGGTCCTACTAATTAAAGACGGTATGCGAGGGTCCTACTAATTAAAGACGGTATGCGAGGGTCCTACTAATTAAAGACGGTATGCGAGGGTCCTACTAATTAAAGACACTATGCGAGGGTCCTACTAATTAAAGACGGTATGCGAGGGTCCTACTAATTAAAGACGGTATGCGAGGGTCCTACTAATTAAAGACGCTATGCGAGGGTCCTACTAATTAAAGACGGTATGCGAGGGTCCTACTAATTAAAGACGGTATGTGAGGGTCCTACTAATTAAAGACGGTATGCGAGGGTCCTACTAATTAAAGACGGTATGCGAGGGTCCTACTAATTAAAGACGGTATGCGAGGGTCCTACTAATTAAAGACGGTATGCGAGGGTCCTACTAATTAAAGACGCTATGCGCGGGTCCTACTAATTAAAGACGCTATGCGAGGGTCCTACTAATTAAAGACGCTATGCGAGGGTCCTACTAATTAAAGACGGTATGCGAGGGTCCTACTAATTAAAGACGGTATGCGAGGGTCCTACTAATTAAAGACGCTATGCGAGGGTCCTACTAATTAAAGACGGTATGCGAGGGTCCTACTAATTAAAGACACTATGCGAGGGTCCTACTAATTAAAGACGCTATGCGAGGGTCCTACTAATTAAAGACGGTATGCGAGGGTCCTACTAATTAAAGACGCTATGCGAGGGTCCTACTAATTAAAGACGGTATGCGAGGGTCCTACTAATTAAAGACACTATGCAAGGGTCCTACTAATTAAAGACACTATGCGAGGGTCCTACTAATTAAAGACGGTATGCGAGGGTCCTACTAATTAAAGACGCTATGCGAGGGTCCTACTAATTAAAGACGGTATGTGAGGGTCCTACTAATTAAAGACGCTATGCGAGGGTCCTACTAATTAAAGACGCTATGCGAGGGTCCTACTAATTAAAGACGGTATGCGAGGGTCCTACTAATTAAAGACACTATGCGAGGGTCCTACTAATTAAAGACACTATGCGAGGGTCCTACTAATTAAAGACGCTATGCGAGGGTCCTACTAATTAAAGACGCTATGCGAGGGTCCTACTAATTAAAGACGGTATGCGAGGGTCCTACTAATTAAAGACGCTATGCGAGGGTCCTACTAATTAAAGACGGTATGCGAGGGTCCTACTAATTAAAGACACTATGCGAGGGTCCTACTAATTAAAGACGCTATGCGAGGGTCCTACTAATTAAAGACGCTATGCGAGGGTCCTACTAATTAAAGACGGTATGCGAGGGTCCTACTAATTAAAGACGGTATGCGAGGGTCCTACTAATTAAAGACGGTATGCGAGGGTCCTACTAATTAAAGACGGTATGCGAGGGTCCTACTAATTAAAGACGGTATGCGAGGGTCCTACTAATTAAAGACGCTATGCGAGGGTCCTACTAATTAAAGACACTATGCGAGGGTCCTACTAATTAAAGACGCTATGCGAGGGTCCTACTAATTAAAGACGCTATGCGAGGGTCCTACTAATTAAAGACGGTATGCGAGGGTCCTACTAATTAAAGACGGTATGCGAGGGTCCTACTAATTAAAGACGGTATGCGAGGGTCCTACTAATTAAAGACGGTATGTGAGGGTCCTACTAATTAAAGACGGTATGCGAGGGTCCTACTAATTAAAGACGCTATGCGAGGGTCCTACTAATTAAAGACGCTATGCGAGGGTCCTACTAATTAAAGACGGTATGCGAGGGTCCTACTAATTAAAGACGGTATGCGAGGGTCCTACTAATTAAAGACGGTATGCGAGGGTCCTACTAATTAAAGACGCTATGCGAGGGTCCTACTAATTAAAGACGGTATGCGAGGGTCCTACTAATTAAAGACGGTATGCGAGGGTCCTACTAATTAAAGACGGTATGCGAGGGTCCTACTAATTAAAGACGGTATGTGAGGGTTCTACTAATTAAAGACGCTATGCGAGGGTCCTACTAATTAAAGACACTATGCGAGGGTCCTACTAATTAAAGACGGTATGCGAGGGTCCTACTAATTAAAGACGGTATGCGAGGGTCCTACTAATTAAAGACGCTATGCGAGGGTCCTACTAATTAAAGACACTATGCGAGGGTCCTACTAATTAAAGACGGTATGCGAGGGTCCTACTAATTAAAGACGGTATGCGAGGGTCGTACTAATTAAAGACGGTATGCGAGGGTCGTACTAATTAAAGACGGTATGCGAGGGTCCTACTAATTAAAGACGGTATGCGAGGGTCGTACTAATTAAAGACGGTATGCGAGGGTCCTACTAATTAAAGACGGTATGCGAGGGTCGTACTAATTAAAGACGGTATGCGAGGGTCCTACTAATTAAAGACGGTATGTGAGGGTCCTACTAATTAAAGACACTATGCGAGGGTCCTACTAATTAAAGACGGTATGTGAGGGTCCTACTAATTAAAGACACTATGCGAGGGTCCTACTAATTAAAGACGGTATGCGAGGGTCCTACTAATTAAAGACGGTATGCGAGGGTCCTACTAATTAAAGACGGTATGTGAGGGTCCTACTAATTAAAGACGGTATGCGAGGGTCCTACTAATTAAAGACGGTATGTGAGGGTCCTACTAATTAAAGACACTATGCGAGGGTCCTACTAATTAAAGACGGTATGCGAGGGTCCTACTAATTAAAGACGGTATGCGAGGGTCCTACTAATTAAAGACGGTATGCGAGGGTCCTACTAATTAAAGACGGTATGCGAGGGTCCTACTAATTAAAGACGGTATGCGAGGGTCCTACTAATTAAAGACGGTATGCGAGGGTCCTACTAATTAAAGACGGTATGCGAGGGTCCTACTAATTAAAGACGGTATGCGAGGGTCCTACTAATTAAAGACGCTATGCGAGGGTCCTACTAATTAAAGACGGTATGCGAGGGTCCTACTAATTAAAGACACTATGCGAGGGTCCTACTAATTAAAGACGGTATGCGAGGGTCGTACTAATTAAAGACGGTATGCGAGGGTCGTACTAATTAAAGACGGTATGCGAGGGTCCTACTAATTAAAGACGGTATGCGAGGGTCCTACTAATTAAAGACACTATGCGAGGGTCCTACTAATTAAAGACGGTATGCGAGGGTCCTACTAATTAAAGACGGTATGCGAGGGTCCTACTAATTAAAGACGGTATGCGAGGGTCCTACTAATTAAAGACGCTATGCGAGGGTCCTACTAATTAAAGACGCTATGCGAGGGTCCTACTAATTAAAGACGGTATGCGAGGGTCCTACTAATTAAAGACGGTATGCGAGGGTCCTACTAATTAAAGACAGTATGCGAGGGTCCTACTAATTAAAGACACTATGCGAGGGTCCTACTAATTAAAGACGGTATGCGAGGGTCCTACTAATTAAAGACGGTATGCGAGGGTCCTACTAATTAAAGACGCTATGCGAGGGTCCTACTAATTAAAGACACTATGCGAGGGTCCTACTAATTAAAGACGGTATGCGAGGGTCCTACTAATTAAAGACGGTATGCGAGGGTCCTACTAATTAAAGACGCTATGCGAGGGTCCTACTAATTAAAGACGGTATGCGAGGGTCCTACTAATTAAAGACGGTATGCGAGGGTCCTACTAATTAAAGACACTATGCGAGGGTCCTACTAATTAAAGACGGTATGCGAGGGTCCTACTAATTAAAGACGGTATGCGAGGGTCCTACTAATTAAAGACACTATGCGAGGGTCCTACTAATTAAAGACGCTATGCGAGGGTCCTACTAATTAAAGACGCTATGCGAGGGTCCTACTAATTAAAGACGGTATGCGAGGGTCCTACTAATTAAAGACGGTATGCGAGGGTCCTACTAATTAAAGACGCTATGCGAGGGTCCTACTAATTAAAGACGGTATGCGAGGGTCCTACTAATTAAAGACGCTATGCGAGGGTCCTACTAATTAAAGACGCTATGCGAGGGTCCTACTAATTAAAGACGGTATGCGAGGGTCCTACTAATTAAAGACGCTATGCGAGGGTCCTACTAATTAAAGACGGTATGCGAGGGTCCTACTAATTAAAGACGCTATGCGAGGGTCCTACTAATTAAAGACGGTATGCGAGGGTCCTACTAATTAAAGACGCTATGCGAGGGTCCTACTAATTAAAGAAAGTATGCGAGGGTCCTACTAATTAAAGACGGTATGCGAGGGTCCTACTAATTAAAGACGGTATGTGAGGGTCCTACTAATTAAAGACGGTATGCGAGGGTCCTACTAATTAAAGACGCTATGCGAGGGTCCTACTAATTAAAGACGGTATGCGAGGGTCCTACTAATTAAAGACGGTATGAGAGGGTCCTACTAATTAAAGACGGTATGCGAGGGTCCTACTAATTAAAGACGCTATGCGAGGGTCCTACTAATTAAAGACGGTATGCGAGGGTCCTACTAATTAAAGACGGTATGCGAGGGTCCTACTAATTAAAGACGGTATGCGAGGGTCCTACTAATTAAAGACGCTATGCGAGGGTCCTACTAATTAAAGACGCTATGCGAGGGTCCTACTAATTAAAGACGCTATGCGAGGGTCCTACTAATTAAAGACGGTATGCGAGGGTCCTACTAATTAAAGACGGTATGCGAGGGTCCTACTAATTAAAGACGGTATGCGAGGGTCCTACTAATTAAAGACGGTATGCGAGGGTCCTACTAATTAAAGACGCTATGCGAGGGTCCTACTAATTAAAGACGGTATGCGAGGGTCCTACTAATTAAAGACGGTATGCGAGGGTCCTACTAATTAAAGACGGTATGCGAGGGTCCTACTAATTAAAGACGGTATGTGAGGGTCCTACTAATTAAAGACGCTATGCGAGGGTCCTACTAATTAAAGACGGTATCAGAGGGTCCTACTAATTAAAGACGGTATGCGAGGGTCCTACTAATTAAAGACGGTATGCGAGGGTCCTACTAATTAAAGACGCTATGCGAGGGTCCTACTAATTAAAGACGGTATGCGAGGGTCCTACTAATTAAAGACGCTATGCGAGGGTCCTACTAATTAAAGACGCTATGCGAGGGTCCTACTAATTAAAGACGCTATGCGAGGGTCCTACTAATTAAAGACGGTATGCGAGGGTCCTACTAATTAAAGACGGTATGCGAGGGTCCTACTAATTAAAGACGGTATGCGAGGGTCCTACTAATTAAAGACGGTATGCGAGGGTCCTACTAATTAAAGACGGTATGCGAGGGTCCTACTAATTAAAGACGGTATGCGAGGGTCCTACTAATTAAAGACGGTATGCGAGGGTCCTACTAATTAAAGACGGTATGCGAGGGTCCTACTAATTAAAGACGGTATGCGAGGGTCCTACTAATTAAAGACGGTATGCGAGGGTCCTACTAATTAAAGACGGTATGCGAGGGTCCTACTAATTAAAGACGGTATGCGAGGGTCCTACTAATTAAAGACGGTATGCGAGGGTCCTACTAATTAAAGACGGTATGCGAGGGTCCTACTAATTAAAGACAGTATGCGAGGGTCCTACTAATTAAAGACGGTATGCGAGGGTCCTACTAATTAAAGACACTATGCGAGGGTCCTACTAATTAAAGACGGTATGCGAGGGTCCTACTAATTAAAGACGGTATGCGAGGGTCCTACTAATTAAAGACGGTATGCGAGGGTCCTACTAATTAAAGACGGTATGCGAGGGTCCTACTAATTAAAGACGGTATGCGAGGGTCCTACTAATTAAAGACAGTATGCGAGGGTCCTACTAATTAAAGACGGTATGCGAGGGTCCTACTAATTAAAGACACTATGCGAGGGTCCTACTAATTAAAGACGGTATGCGAGGGTCCTACTAATTAAAGACGGTATGCGAGGGTCCTACTAATTAAAGACACTATGCGAGGGTCCTACTAATTAAAGACGGTATGCGAGGGTCCTACTAATTAAAGACGGTATGCGAGGGTCCTACTAATTAAAGACGGTATGCGAGGGTCCTACTAATTAAAGACACTATGCGAGGGTCCTACTAATTAAAGACGGTATGCGAGGGTCCTACTAATTAAAGACGGTATGCGAGGGTCCTACTAATTAAAGACGGTATGCGAGGGTCCTACTAATTAAAGACAGTATGCGAGGGTCCTACTAATTAAAGACGGTATGCGAGGGTCCTACTAATTAAAGACACTATGCGAGGGTCCTACTAGATTTTAAATGGCTGCCTGGTTACATACCAACGAGCTGTTAAAGCTGCTAAATCGGCCTTCATTTCCAACACCGTCTCTGAAAATAGCCATAAACCCCAGGTACTGTTCAACATTTTCAACTCCCTTGTTAATCCCCGTGATGCCTCCCCTCTCATCCCATCACTTCCTCTATGTGAGAATTTTCAAAAATTCTTTATAGAAAAAATATCTGACCTCAGGGCACTGCACACCTATACCCCCCCTCCCCCCGCAATCTCACCCTGCCCCGCTATACTTGATCACTTTACTCCGATATCTTTCCCCTCACTCCTTGACATAATTACCCACCTCCGGCCTACAAACTGCCCCACTGATAGTATTCCCCCCCGCCTTCTCAAAGAAGTTCTCCTCGCTGTCGGCCCAACCCTAGTCTCACTATTAAATACATCCCTTCTCTCAGGACAAGTCCCCGCCCCCTTCAAACACGCTGTAGTCCACCCCCTAATTAAAAAGAAAAACCTTGACCCATCTAACCTCTCAAACTTCAGGCCCATCTCCCAACTACCATTCCTCTCCAAAGTCCTGGAGAAAATAGTATATATACAACTGCAATCCTTTTTAACCACTCACGACCTATATGAGAAATTTCAATCTGGTTTCAGACCCGGCCACAGCACGGAAACAGCCCTCCTAAAAGTTTTTAATGACCTCATTTTAACAGTGGACTCCGGTAGCCCTGCCATTTTAGTTCTGCTGGACCTCTCCGCTGCCTTCGATACGGTCGACCACCGAATCCTGGTCACACGACTGGAACAGCAGGTTGGCATCTCCGGGATGGCCCTAGCCTGGTTCAGATCCTACCTGACAGACAGGACTTTCTCCGTCCAGCTGGGTGAATTCTCCTCACCCGCTGCCCCCCTTACCTGTGGGGTCCCCCAGGGCTCGATTTTGGCCCCACTATTATTTTTATTATATATGCTGCCCCTCGGACCCATCCTCTCCAAACACGCCATCTCCTTCCACTGCTACGCTGACGACGTCCAAATTTACATGCCACTCACCTCCGCCAGCAATAACTCACTTGACCCCTTAACCAACTGCTTAGAGGACATTAAAACCTGGATGGATGCAAATTTTTTACACCTTAATGATAACAAAACTGAAATCATCATCTTTGGACAACATCCCACCCCTTCTGTCACCAACCTCGGCCCCCTTACATCCAACATCCATACCAGTGCTAAAAATCTTGGCGTTATATTCGACAACCACTTCAACTTCAACCAACAGATCAGCTCAGTTGTCAAAACAAGTTTTTACCATCTACGCCTACTTGCCAAGATCAAACCTTACCTCCCCCCCAAACAATTCGAAACAGTCATCCACTCATTCATCTCCTCTAGACTAGACTACTGCAACGCCCTATACCATGGTATCACCCAATCCTCCCTCAGACGACTCCAATTGGTACAAAATGCTGCTGCCCGTCTCCTCACTCGTACCAAAAAATATGACCATATCACACCCGTCTTAATCTCACTCCATTGGCTCCCCATAAAACAGAGAATCGATTTTAAAATTATTTTATTCACTTTTAAATCTCTAAACGGCCTGGCCCCCCCTTATATGGCCGAACTTATACAACGACACAACCCCTCCAGAGCTCTGAGGTCTGCGGACCTGTCTCTGCTGACTGTCCCAACGGCTCGGACCCTCAGAACAAGAGGTGACCGCGCTTTTTCCGTGGCGGCCCCCGAGCTTTGGAACAACCTCCCCCCCCATATTAGAGCTGCTCAATCAATCACCATCTTCAAATCCCATCTTAAAACGCACCTTTTTTCCCTGGCTTTTAATGTGAACTGATTTTAACCTATAATCTATATGTTATTTTTCTATGTTTGATGTATTATATTGTATTGTTGTGAAGCACTTTGGTCAACTTCGGTTGTTTTAAACGTGCTATATAAATAAAGGTTGATTTGATTTGATTTGATTTGAATTAAAGACGGTATGCGAGGGTCCTACTAATTAAAGACGGTATGCGAGGGTCCTACTAATTAAAGACACTATGCGAGGGTCCTACTAATTAAAGACGGTATGCGAGGGTCCTACTAATTAAAGACGGTATGCGAGGGTCCTACTAATTAAAGACACTATGCGAGGGTCCTACTAATTAAAGACGCTATGCGAGGGTCCTACTAATTAAAGACGGTATGCGAGGGTCCTACTAATTAAAGACGGTATGCGAGGGTCCTACTAATTAAAGACGCTATGCGAGGGTCCTACTAATTAAAGACGGTATGCGAGGGTCCTACTAATTAAAGACGGTATGCGAGGGTCCTACTAATTAAAGACACTATGCGAGGGTCCTACTAATTAAAGACGGTATGCGAGGGTCCTACTAATTAAAGACGGTATGCGAGGGTCCTACTAATTAAAGACGGTATGTGAGGGTCCTACTAATTAAAGACGGTATGCGAGGGTCCTACTAATTAAAGACACTATGCGAGGGTCCTACTAATTAAAGACACTATGCGAGGGTCCTACTAATTAAAGACGCTATGCGAGGGTCCTACTAATTAAAGACACTATGCGAGGGTCCTACTAATTAAAGACGGTATGCGAGGGTCCTACTAATTAAAGACGGTATCAGAGGGTCCTACTAATTAAAGACGCTATGCGAGGGTCCTACTAATTAAAGACACTATGCGAGGGTCCTACTAATTAAAGACGCTATGCGAGGGTCCTACTAATTAAAGACGGTATCAGAGGGTCCTACTAATTAAAGACGCTATGCGAGGGTCCTACTAATTAAAGACGGTATCAGAGGGTCCTACTAATTAAAGACACTATGTGAGGGTCCTACTAATTAAAGACGCTATGCGAGGGTCCTACTAATTAAAGACGGTATCAGAGGGTCCTACTAATTAAAGACACTATGTGAGGGTCCTACTAATTAAAGACGGTATGCGAGGGTCCTACTAATTAAAGACGCTATGCGAGGGTCCTACTAATTAAAGACACTATGCGAGGGTCCTACTAATTAAAGACGGTATGCGAGGGTCCTACTAATTAAAGACGGTATGCGAGGGTCCTACTAATTAAAGACACTATGCGAGGGTCCTACTAATTAAAGACGGTATGCGAGGGTCCTACTAATTAAAGACGCTATGCGAGGGTCCTACTAATTAAAGACGGTATGCGAGGGTCCTACTAATTAAAGACGGTATGCGAGGGTCCTACTAATTAAAGACGGTATGTGAGGGGCCTACTAATTAAAGACGGTATGCGAGGGTCCTACTAATTAAAGACGCTATGCGAGGGTCCTACTAATTAAAGACACTATGCGAGGGTCCTACTAATTAAAGACGGTATGCGAGGGTCCTACTAATTAAAGACGGTATGCGAGGGTCCTACTAATTAAAGACACTATGCGAGGGTCCTACTAATTAAAGACGGTATGCGAGGGTCCTACTAATTAAAGACGGTATGCGAGGGTCCTACTAATTAAAGACGGTATGCGAGGGTCCTACTAATTAAAGACGGTATGCGAGGGTCCTACTAATTAAAGACGGTATGCGAGGGTCCTACTAATTAAAGACGGTATGCGAGGGTCCTACTAATTAAAGACGCTATGCGAGGGTCCTACTAATTAAAGACGGTATGCGAGGGTCCTACTAATTAAAGACGGTATGCGAGGGTCCTACTAATTAAAGACGCTATGCGAGGGTCCTACTAATTAAAGACACTATGCGAGGGTCCTACTAATTAAAGACGGTATGCGAGGGTCCTACTAATTAAAGACGGTATGCGAGGGTCCTACTAATTAAAGACGGTATGCGAGGGTCCTACTAATTAAAGACGCTATGCGAGGGTCCTACTAATTAAAGACGGTATGCGAGGGTCCTACTAATTAAAGACGGTATGCGAGGGTCCTACTAATTAAAGACGGTATGCGAGGGTCCTACTAATTAAAGACGCTATGCGAGGGTCCTACTAATTAAAGACGGTATGCGAGGGTCCTACTAATTAAAGACGGTATGCGAGGGTCCTACTAATTAAAGACGCTATGCGAGGGTCCTACTAATTAAAGACGTTATGCGAGGGTCCTACTAATTAAAGACGGTATGCGAGGGTCCTACTAATTAAAGACGGTATGCGAGGGTCCTACTAATTAAAGACGGTATGCGAGGGGCCTACTAATTAAAGACGGTATGCGAGGGTCCTACTAATTAAAGACACTATGCGAGGGTCCTACTAATTAAAGACGGTATGCGAGGGTCCTACTAATTAAAGACACTATGCGAGGGTCCTACTAATTAAAGACGGTATGCGAGGGTCCTACTAATTAAAGACGGTATGCGAGGGTCCTACTAATTAAAGACGGTATGCGAGGGTCCTACTAATTAAAGACGGTATGCGAGGGTCCTACTAATTAAAGACGGTATGCGAGGGTCCTACTAATTAAAGACGGTATGCGAGGGTCCTACTAATTAAAGACGGTATGCGAGGGTCCTACTAATTAAAGACACTATGCGAGGGTCCTACTAATTAAAGACACTATGCGAGGGTCCTACTAATTAAAGACGGTATGCGAGGGGCCTACTAATTAAAGACGGTATGCGAGGGTCCTACTAATTAAAGACGGTATGCGAGGGTCCTACTAATTAAAGACGGTATGCGAGGGTCCTACTAATTAAAGACGCTATGCGAGGGTCCTACTAATTAAAGACGGTATGCGAGGGTCCTACTAATTAAAGACGGTATGCGAGGGTCCTACTAATTAAAGACGGTATGTGAGGGTCCTACTAATTAAAGACACTATGCGAGGGTCCTACTAATTAAAGACGGTATGCGAGGGTCCTACTAATTAAAGACACTATGCGAGGGTCCTACTAATTAAAGACACTATGCGAGGGTCCTACTAATTAAAGACACTATGCGAGGGTCCTACTAATTAAAGACACTATGCGAGGGTCCTACTAATTAAAGACGCTATGCGAGGGTCCTACTAATTAAAGACAGTATGCGAGGGTCCTACTAATTAAAGACGTATGCGAGGGTCCTACTAATTAAAGACACTATGCGAGGGTCCTACTAATTAAAGACGCTATGCGAGGGTCCTACTAATTAAAGACGGTATGCGAGGGTCCTACTAATTAAAGACGGTATGCGAGGGTCCTACTAATTAAAGACACTATGCGAGGGTCCTACTAATTAAAGACGGTATGCGAGGGTCCTACTAATTAAAGACGGTATGCGAGGGTCCTACTAATTAAAGACGCTATGCGAGGGTCCTACTAATTAAAGACACTATGCGAGGGTCCTACTAATTAAAGACGGTATGCGAGGGTCCTACTAATTAAAGACGGTATGCGAGGGTCCTACTAATTAAAGACGCTATGCGAGGGTCCTACTAATTAAAGACGGTATGCGAGGGTCCTACTAATTAAAGACGGTATGCGAGGGTCCTACTAATTAAAGACGGTATGCGAGGGTCCTACTAATTAAAGACGCTATGCGAGGGTCCTACTAATTAAAGACGGTATGCGAGGGTCCTACTAATTAAAGACGGTATGCGAGGGTCCTACTAATTAAAGACGCTATGCGAGGGTCCTACTAATTAAAGACGTTATGCGAGGGTCCTACTAATTAAAGACGGTATGCGAGGGTCCTACTAATTAAAGACGGTATGCGAGGGTCCTACTAATTAAAGACGGTATGCGAGGGGCCTACTAATTAAAGACGGTATGCGAGGGTCCTACTAATTAAAGACACTATGCGAGGGTCCTACTAATTAAAGACGGTATGCGAGGGTCCTACTAATTAAAGACACTATGCGAGGGTCCTACTAATTAAAGACGGTATGCGAGGGTCCTACTAATTAAAGACGGTATGCGAGGGTCCTACTAATTAAAGACGGTATGCGAGGGTCCTACTAATTAAAGACGGTATGCGAGGGTCCTACTAATTAAAGACGGTATGCGAGGGTCCTACTAATTAAAGACGGTATGCGAGGGTCCTACTAATTAAAGACACTATGCGAGGGTCCTACTAATTAAAGACACTATGCGAGGGTCCTACTAATTAAAGACGGTATGCGAGGGGCCTACTAATTAAAGACGGTATGCGAGGGTCCTACTAATTAAAGACGGTATGCGAGGGTCCTACTAATTAAAGACGGTATGCGAGGGTCCTACTAATTAAAGACGCTATGCGAGGGTCCTACTAATTAAAGACGGTATGCGAGGGTCCTACTAATTAAAGACGGTATGCGAGGGTCCTACTAATTAAAGACGGTATGTGAGGGTCCTACTAATTAAAGACACTATGCGAGGGTCCTACTAATTAAAGACGGTATGCGAGGGTCCTACTAATTAAAGACACTATGCGAGGGTCCTACTAATTAAAGACACTATGCGAGGGTCCTACTAATTAAAGACACTATGCGAGGGTCCTACTAATTAAAGACGCTATGCGAGGGTCCTACTAATTAAAGACGCTATGCGAGGGTCCTACTAATTAAAGACAGTATGCGAGGGTCCTACTAATTAAAGACGTATGCGAGGGTCCTACTAATTAAAGACACTATGCGAGGGTCCTACTAATTAAAGACGCTATGCGAGGGTCCTACTAATTAAAGACGGTATGCGAGGGTCCTACTAATTAAAGACGGTATGCGAGGGTCCTACTAATTAAAGACACTATGCGAGGGTCCTACTAATTAAAGACGGTATGCGAGGGTCCTACTAATTAAAGACGGTATGCGAGGGTCCTACTAATTAAAGACGGTATGCGAGGGTCCTACTAATTAAAGACGGTATGCGAGGGTCCTACTAATTAAAGACGGTATGCGAGGGTCCTACTAATTAAAGACACTATGCGAGGGTCCTACTAATTAAAGACGCTATGCGAGGGTCCTACTAATTAAAGACACTATGCGAGGGTCCTACTAATTAAAGACGGTATGCGAGGGTCCTACTAATTAAAGACGGTATGCGAGGGTCCTACTAATTAAAGACACTATGCGAGGGTCCTACTAATTAAAGACGCTATGCGAGGGTCCTACTAATTAAAGACACTATGCGAGGGTCCTACTAATTAAAGACGGTATGCGAGGGTCCTACTAATTAAAGACGGTATGCGAGGGTCCTACTAATTAAAGACACTATGCGAGGGTCCTACTAATTAAAGACGGTATGCGAGGGTCCTACTAATTAAAGACGGTATGCGAGGGTCCTACTAATTAAAGACGGTATGCGAGGGTCCTACTAATTAAAGACGCTATGCGAGGGTCCTACTAATTAAAGACGGTATGCGAGGGTCCTACTAATTAAAGACGGTATGCGAGGGTCCTACTAATTAAAGACGGTATGCGAGGGTCCTACTAATTAAAGACGGTATGTGAGGGTCCTACTAATTAAAGACACTATGCGAGGGTCCTACTAATTAAAGACGGTATGCGAGGGTCCTACTAATTAAAGACGCTATGCGAGGGTCCTACTAATTAAAGACGGTATGCGAGGGTCCTACTAATTAAAGACGGTATGCGAGGGTCCTACTAATTAAAGACGGTATGCGAGGGTCCTACTAATTAAAGACGGTATGCGAGGGTCCTACTAATTAAAGACGCTATGCGAGGGTCCTACTAATTAAAGACGCTATGCGAGGGTCCTACTAATTAAAGACACTATGCGAGGGTCCTACTAATTAAAGACGGTATGCGAGGGTCCTACTAATTAAAGACGCTATGCGAGGGTCCTACTAATTAAAGACGGTATGCGAGGGTCCTACTAATTAAAGACGGTATGCGAGGGTCCTACTAATTAAAGACGCTATGCGAGGGTCCTACTAATTAAAGACGGTATGCGAGGGTCCTACTAATTAAAGACGGTATGCGAGGGTCCTACTAATTAAAGACGGTATGCGAGGGTCCTACTAATTAAAGACGGTATGCGAGGGTCCTACTAATTAAAGACGGTATGCGAGGGTCCTACTAATTAAAGACGCTATGTGAGGGTCCTACTAATTAAAGACACTATGCGAGGGTCCTACTAATTAAAGACGCTATGCGAGGGTCCTACTAATTAAAGACGCTATGCGAGGGTCCTACTAATTAAAGACGGTATGCGAGGGTCCTACTAATTAAAGACGGTATGCGAGGGTCCTACTAATTAAAGACGCTATGCGAGGGTCCTACTAATTAAAGACGGTATGCGCGGGTCCTACTAATTAAAGACGGTATGCGAGGGTCCTACTAATTAAAGACGCTATGCGAGGGTCCTACTAATTAAAGACACTATGCGAGGGTCCTACTAATTAAAGACGGTATGCGAGGGTCCTACTAATTAAAGACGGTATGCGAGGGTCCTACTAATTAAAGACACTATGCGAGGGTCCTACTAATTAAAGACGCTATGCGAGGGTCCTACTAATTAAAGACGGTATGCGAGGGTCCTACTAATTAAAGACGGTATGCGAGGGTCCTACTAATTAAAGACACTATGCGAGGGTCCTACTAATTAAAGACGCTATGCGAGGGTCCTACTAATTAAAGACGGTATGCGAGGGTCCTACTAATTAAAGACGGTATGCGAGGGTCCTACTAATTAAAGACGGTATGCGAGGGTCCTACTAATTAAAGACACTATGCGAGGGTCCTACTAATTAAAGACGGTATGCGAGGGTCCTACTAATTAAAGACGGTATGCGAGGGTCCTACTAATTAAAGACACTATGCGAGGGTCCTACTAATTAAAGACGGTATGCGAGGGTCCTACTAATTAAAGACGCTATGCGAGGGTCCTACTAATTAAAGACGGTATGCGAGGGTCCTACTAATTAAAGACGGTATGCGAGGGTCCTACTAATTAAAGACGGTATGCGAGGGTCCTACTAATTAAAGACACTATGCGAGGGTCCTACTAATTAAAGACGGTATGCGAGGGTCCTACTAATTAAAGACACTATGTGAGGGTCCTACTAATTAAAGACGGTATGCGAGGGTCCTACTAATTAAAGACACTATGCGAGGGTCCTACTAATTAAAGACGGTATGCGAGGGTCCTACTAATTAAAGACGGTATGCGAGGGTCCTACTAATTAAAGACACTATGCGAGGGTCCTACTAATTAAAGACGGTATGCGAGGGTCCTACTAATTAAAGAAGGTATGCGAGGGTCCTACTAATTAAAGACGGTATGCGAGGGTCCTACTAATTAAAGACACTATGTGAGGGTCCTACTAATTAAAGACGGTATGCGAGGGTCCTACTAATTAAAGACGGTATGCGAGGGTCCTACTAATTAAAGACGGTATGCGAGGGTCCTACTAATTAAAGACACTATGCGAGGGTCCTACTAATTAAAGACGGTATGCGAGGGTCCTACTAATTAAAGACGCTATGCGAGGGTCCTACTAATTAAAGACACTATGCGAGGGTCCTACTAATTAAAGACGGTATGCGAGGGTCCTACTAATTAAAGACGCTATGCGAGGGTCCTACTAATTAAAGACGCTATGTGAGGGTCCTACTAATTAAAGACGCTATGTGAGGGTCCTACTAATTAAAGACGGTATGTGAGGGTCCTACTAATTAAAGACGGTATGCGAGGGTCCTACTAATTAAAGACGCTATGCGAGGGTCCTACTAATTAAAGACGGTATGCGAGGGTCCTACTAATTAAAGACGGTATGCGAGGGTCCTACTAATTAAAGACGGTATGCGAGGGTCCTACTAATTAAAGACGGTATGCGAGGGTCCTACTAATTAAAGACGCTATGCGAGGGTCCTACTAATTAAAGACGGTATCAGAGGGTCCTACTAATTAAAGACGGTATGCGAGGGTCCTACTAATTAAAGACGCTATGCGAGGGTCCTACTAATTAAAGACGGTATGCGAGGGTCCTACTAATTAAAGACACTATGCGAGGGTCCTACTAATTAAAGACGCTATGCGAGGGTCCTACTAATTAAAGACGCTATGCGAGGGTCCTACTAATTAAAGACGGTATGCGAGGGTCCTACTAATTAAAGACGGTATGCGAGGGTCCTACTAATTAAAGACACTATGTGAGGGTCCTACTAATTAAAGACACTATGTGAGGGTCCTACTAATTAAAGACGCTATGCGAGGGTCCTACTAATTAAAGACGGTATGCGAGGGTCCTACTAATTAAAGACACTATGCGAGGGTCCTACTAATTAAAGACACTATGCGAGGGTCCTACTAATTAAAGACGCTATGCGAGGGTCCTACTAATTAAAGACGCTATGCGAGGGTCCTACTAATTAAAGACGCTATGCGAGGGTCCTACTAATTAAAGACGGTATGCGAGGGTCCTACTAATTAAAGACGGTATGCGAGGGTCCTACTAATTAAAGACACTATGCGAGGGTCCTACTAATTAAAGACGCTATGCGAGGGTCCTACTAATTAAAGACGCTATGCGAGGGTCCTACTAATTAAAGACGGTATGCGAGGGTCCTACTAATTAAAGACGCTATGCGAGGGTCCTACTAATTAAAGACGGTATGCGAGGGTCCTACTAATTAAAGACACTATGCGAGGGTCCTACTAATTAAAGACACTATGCGAGGGTCCTACTAATTAAAGACGCTATGCGAGGGTCCTACTAATTAAAGACGGTATGCGAGGGTCCTACTAATTAAAGACACTATGCGAGGGTCCTACTAATTAAAGACACTATGCGAGGGTCCTACTAATTAAAGACGCTATGCGAGGGTCCTACTAATTAAAGACGCTATGCGAGGGTCCTACTAATTAAAGACGCTATGCGAGGGTCCTACTAATTAAAGACGCTATGCGAGGGTCCTACTAATTAAAGACGCTATGCGAGGGTCCTACTAATTAAAGACGCTATGCGAGGGTCCTACTAATTAAAGACGGTATGCGAGGGTCCTACTAATTAAAGACGGTATGCGAGGGTCCTACTAATTAAAGACGCTATGCGAGGGTCCTACTAATTAAAGACGGTATGCGCGGGTCCTACTAATTAAAGACGGTATGCGAGGGTCCTACTAATTAAAGACGCTATGCGAGGGTCCTACTAATTAAAGACACTATGCGAGGGTCCTACTAATTAAAGACGGTATGCGAGGGTCCTACTAATTAAAGACGGTATGCGAGGGTCCTACTAATTAAAGACACTATGCGAGGGTCCTACTAATTAAAGACGCTATGCGAGGGTCCTACTAATTAAAGACGCTATGCGAGGGTCCTACTAATTAAAGACACTATGCGAGGGTCCTACTAATTAAAGACGGTATGCGAGGGTCCTACTAATTAAAGACACTATGCGAGGGTCCTACTAATTAAAGACGCTATGCGAGGGTCCTACTAATTAAAGACGGTATGCGAGGGTCCTACTAATTAAAGACGGTATGCGAGGGTCCTACTAATTAAAGACGCTATGCGAGGGTCCTACTAATTAAAGACGCTATGCGAGGGTCCTACTAATTAAAGACGGTATGCGAGGGTCCTACTAATTAAAGACGGTATGCGAGGGTCCCACTAATTAAAGACGCTATGCGAGGGTCCTACTAATTAAAGACACTATGCGAGGGTCCTACTAATTAAAGACGGTATGCGAGGGTCCCACTAATTAAAGACACTATGCGAGGGTCCTACTGATTAAAGACGGTATGTGAGGGTCCTACTAATTAAAGACGGTATGCGAGGGTCCCACTAATTAAAGACACTATGCGAGGGTCCTACTAATTAAAGACGGTATGCGAGGGTCCTACTAATTAAAGACACTATGCGAGGGTCCTACTAATTAAAGACGGTATGCGAGGGTCCTACTAATTAAAGACGCTATGCGAGGGTCCTACTAATTAAAGACGCTATGCGAGGGTCCTACTAATTAAAGACGGTATGCGAGGGTCCTACTAATTAAAGACGCTATGCGAGGGTCCTACTAATTAAAGACGCTATGCGAGGGTCCTACTAATTAAAGACGCTATGCGAGGGTCCTACTAATTAAAGACGGTATGCGAGGGTCCTACTAATTAAAGACGGTATGCGAGGGTCCTACTAATTAAAGACGGTATGCGAGGGTCCTACTAATTAAAGACGCTATGCGAGGGTCCTACTAATTAAAGACGGTATGCGAGGGTCCTACTAATTAAAGACGCTATGCGAGGGTCCTACTAATTAAAGACGGTATGCGAGGGTCCTACTAATTAAAGACGGTATGCGAGGGTCCTACTAATTAAAGACACTATGCGAGGGTCCTACTAATTAAAGACGGTATGCGAGGGTCCTACTAATTAAAGACGGTATGCGAGGGTCCTACTAATTAAAGACGGTATGCGAGGGTCCTACTAATTAAAGACGGTATGCGAGGGTCCTACTAATTAAAGACGCTATGCGAGGGTCCTACTAATTAAAGACGGTATGCGAGGGTCCTACTAATTAAAGACGCTATGCGAGGGTCCTACTAATTAAAGACGGTATGCGAGGGTCCTACTAATTAAAGACGGTATGCGAGGGTCCTACTAATTAAAGACACTATGCGAGGGTCCTACTAATTAAAGACGGTATGCGAGGGTCCTACTAATTAAAGACGGTATGCGAGGGTCCTACTAATTAAAGACACTATGCGAGGGTCCTACTAATTAAAGACGGTATGCGAGGGTCCTACTAATTAAAGACGGTATGCGAGGGTCCTACTAATTAAAGACGGTATGCGAGGGTCCTACTAATTAAAGACGGTATGCGAGGGTCCTACTAATTAAAGACGGTATGCGAGGGTCCTACTAATTAAAGACGGTATGCGAGGGTCCTACTAATTAAAGACGCTATGCGAGGGTCCTACTAATTAAAGACGGTATGCGAGGGTCCTACTAATTAAAGACGGTATGCGAGGGTCCTACTAATTAAAGACACTATGCGAGGGTCCTACTAATTAAAGACGCTATGCGAGGGTCCTACTAATTAAAGACGGTATGCGAGGGTCCTACTAATTAAAGACGGTATGCGAGGGTCCTACTAATTAAAGACACTATGCGAGGGTCCTACTAATTAAAGACGCTATGCGAGGGTCCTACTAATTAAAGACGGTATGCGAGGGTCCTACTAATTAAAGACGGTATGCGAGGGTCCTACTAATTAAAGACGGTATGCGAGGGTCCTACTAATTAAAGACGGTATGCGAGGGTCCTACTAATTAAAGACGCTATGCGAGGGTCCTACTAATTAAAGACGGTATGCGAGGGTCCTACTAATTAAAGACGGTATGCGAGGGTCCTACTAATTAAAGACGGTATGCGAGGGTCCTACTAATTAAAGACACTATGCGAGGGTCCTACTAATTAAAGACGGTATGCGAGGGTCCTACTAATTAAAGACACTATGTGAGGGTCCTACTAATTAAAGACGCTATGCGAGGGTCCTACTAATTAAAGACGCTATGCGAGGGTCCTACTAATTAAAGACGCTATGCGAGGGTCCTACTAATTAAAGACGGTATGCGAGGGTCCTACTAATTAAAGACGGTATGCGAGGGTCCTACTAATTAAAGACGGTATGCGAGGGTCCTACTAATTAAAGACGGTATGCGAGGGTCCTACTAATTAAAGACGCTATGCGAGGGTCCTACTAATTAAAGACGGTATGCGAGGGTCCTACTAATTAAAGACGCTATGCGAGGGTCCTACTAATTAAAGACGGTATGCGAGGGTCCTACTAATTAAAGACGGTATGCGAGGGTCCTACTAATTAAAGACGGTATGCGAGGGTCCTACTAATTAAAGACGGTATGCGAGGGTCCTACTAATTAAAGACGGTATGCGAGGGTCCTACTAATTAAAGACGGTATGCGAGGGTCCTACTAATTAAAGACGGTATGCGAGGGTCCTACTAATTAAAGACGGTATGCGAGGGTCCTACTAATTAAAGACGGTATGCGAGGGTCCTACTAATTAAAGACACTATGTGAGGGTCCTACTAATTAAAGACACTATGTGAGGGTCCTACTAATTAAAGACACTATGCGAGGGTCCTACTAATTAAAGACACTATGCGAGGGTCCTACTAATTAAAGACACTATGCGAGGGTCCTACTAATTAAAGACGGTATGCGAGGGTCCTACTAATTAAAGACGGTATGCGAGGGTCCTACTAATTAAAGACGGTATGCGAGGGTCCTACTAATTAAAGACACTATGTGAGGGTCCTACTAATTAAAGACACTATGTGAGGGTCCTACTAATTAAAGACACTATGCGAGGGTCCTACTAATTAAAGACACTATGCGAGGGTCCTACTAATTAAAGACACTATGCGAGGGTCCTACTAATTAAAGACACTATGCGAGGGTCCTACTAATTAAAGACACTATGCGAGGGTCCTACTAATTAAAGACACTATGTGAGGGTCCTACTAATTAAAGACACTATGCGAGGGTCCTACTAATTAAAGACGGTATGCGAGGGTCCTACTAATTAAAGACGCTATGCGAGGGTCCTACTAATTAAAGACGGTATGTGAGGGTCCTACTAATTAAAGACGCTATGCGAGGGTCCTACTAATTAAAGACGGTATGCGAGGGTCCTACTAATTAAAGACACTATGCGAGGGTCCTACTAATTAAAGACGGTATGCGAGGGTCCTACTAATTAAAGACGCTATGCGAGGGTCCTACTAATTAAAGACACTATGTGAGGGTCCTACTGATTAAAGACGGTATGCGAGGGTCCTACTAATTAAAGACACTATGTGAGGGTCCTACTGATTAAAGACGGTATGCGAGGGTCCTACTAATTAAAGACGGTATGCGAGGGTCCTACTAATTAAAGACGGTATGCGAGGGTCCTACTAATTAAAGACACTATGCGAGGGTCCTACTAATTAAAGACACTATGCGAGGGTCCTACTAATTAAAGACACTATGCGAGGGTCCTACTAATTAAAGACGGTATGCGAGGGTCCTACTAATTAAAGACGGTATGCGAGGGTCCTACTAATTAAAGACGGTATGCGAGGGTCCTACTAATTAAAGACGCTATGCGAGGGTCCTACTAATTAAAGACGGTATGCGAGGGTCCTACTAATTAAAGACACTATGCGAGGGTCCTACTAATTAAAGACGCTATGCGAGGGTCCTACTAATTAAAGACGCTATGCGAGGGTCCTACTAATTAAAGACGGTATGCGAGGGTCCTACTAATTAAAGACGGTATGCGAGGGTCCTACTAATTAAAGACGCTATGCGAGGGTCCTACTAATTAAAGACGGTATGCGAGGGTCCTACTAATTAAAGACACTATGCGAGGGTCCTACTAATTAAAGACACTATGCGAGGGTCCTACTAATTAAAGACGGTATGCGAGGGTCCTACTAATTAAAGACGCTATGCGAGGGTCCTACTAATTAAAGACACTATGCGAGGGTCCTACTAATTAAAGACGGTATGCGAGGGTCCTACTAATTAAAGACACTATGCGAGGGTCCTACTAATTAAAGACACTATGCGAGGGTCCTACTAATTAAAGACGCTATGCGAGGGTCCTACTAATTAAAGACACTATGCGAGGGTCCTACTAATTAAAGACGGTATGCGAGGGTCCTACTAATTAAAGACGGTATGCGAGGGTCCTACTAATTAAAGACACTATGCGAGGGTCCTACTAATTAAAGACGGTATGCGAGGGTCCTACTAATTAAAGACGGTATGCGAGGGTCCTACTAATTAAAGACGCTATGCGAGGGTCCTACTAATTAAAGACACTATGCGAGGGTCCTACTAATTAAAGACGGTATGCGAGGGTCCTACTAATTAAAGACACTATGCGAGGGTCCTACTAATTAAAGACGGTATGCGAGGGTCCTACTAATTAAAGACACTATGCGAGGGTCCTACTAATTAAAGACACTATGCGAGGGTCCTACTAATTAAAGACGGTATGCGAGGGTCCTACTAATTAAAGACGGTATGCGAGGGTCCTACTAATTAAAGACGGTATGCGAGGGTCCTACTAATTAAAGACACTATGCGAGGGTCCTACTAATTAAAGACACTATGCGAGGGTCCTACTAATTAAAGACGGTATGCGAGGGTCCTACTAATTAAAGACGGTATGCGAGGGTCCTACTAATTAAAGACGGTATGCGAGGGTCCTACTAATTAAAGACACTATGCGAGGGTCCTACTAATTAAAGACGCTATGCGAGGGTCCTACTAATTAAAGACGCTATGCGAGGGTCCTACTAATTAAAGACGGTATGCGAGGGTCCTACTAATTAAAGACGGTATGCGAGGGTCCTACTAATTAAAGACGCTATGCGAGGGTCCTACTAATTAAAGACGGTATGCGAGGGTCCTACTAATTAAAGACACTATGCGAGGGTCCTACTAATTAAAGACACTATGCGAGGGTCCTACTAATTAAAGACGGTATGCGAGGGTCCTACTAATTAAAGACGGTATGCGAGGGTCCTACTAATTAAAGACGGTATGCGAGGGTCCTACTAATTAAAGACACTATGCGAGGGTCCTACTAATTAAAGACGCTATGCGAGGGTCCTACTAATTAAAGACGGTATGTGAGGGTCCTACTAATTAAAGACGGTATGCGAGGGTCCTACTAATTAAAGACGGTATGCGAGGGTCCTACTAATTAAAGACGCTATGCGAGGGTCCTACTAATTAAAGACACTATGCGAGGGTCCTACTAATTAAAGACGCTATGCGAGGGTCCTACTAATTAAAGACGGTATGCGAGGGTCCTACTAATTAAAGACGCTATGCGAGGGTCCTACTAATTAAAGACGGTATGCGAGGGTCCTACTAATTAAAGACGGTATGCGAGGGTCCTACTAATTAAAGACGGTATGCGAGGGTCCTACTAATTAAAGACGCTATGCGAGGGTCCTACTAATTAAAGACGGTATGCGAGGGTCCTACTAATTAAAGACGGTATGCGAGGGTCCTACTAATTAAAGACGCTATGCGAGGGTCCTACTAATTAAAGACACTATGCGAGGGTCCTACTAATTAAAGACGGTATGCGAGGGTCCTACTAATTAAAGACACTATGCGAGGGTCCTACTAATTAAAGACGGTATGCGAGGGTCCTACTAATTAAAGACACTATGCGAGGGTCCTACTAATTAAAGACGGTATGCGAGGGTCCTACTAATTAAAGACGGTATGCGAGGGTCCTACTAATTAAAGACACTATGCGAGGGTCCTACTAATTAAAGACACTATGCGAGGGTCCTACTAATTAAAGACGCTATGCGAGGGTCCTACTAATTAAAGACGCTATGCGAGGGTCCTACTAATTAAAGACGCTATGCGAGGGTCCTACTAATTAAAGACGCTATGCGAGGGTCCTACTAATTAAAGACGGTATGCGAGGGTCCTACTAATTAAAGACGGTATGTGAGGGTCCTACTAATTAAAGACGCTATGCGAGGGTCCTACTAATTAAAGACGCTATGCGAGGGTCCTACTAATTAAAGACGGTATGCGAGGGTCCTACTAATTAAAGACGGTATGCGAGGGTCCTACTAATTAAAGACGGTATGCGAGGGTCCTACTAATTAAAGACGGTATGCGAGGGTCCTACTAATTAAAGACGCTATGCGAGGGTCCTACTAATTAAAGACGCTATGCGAGGGTCCTACTAATTAAAGACGGTATGCGAGGGTCCTACTAATTAAAGACGGTATGCGAGGGTCCTACTAATTAAAGACGCTATGCGAGGGTCCTACTAATTAAAGACGGTATGCGAGGGTCCTACTAATTAAAGACGCTATGCGAGGGTCCTACTAATTAAAGACGGTATGCGAGGGTCCTACTAATTAAAGACAGTATGCGAGGGTCCTACTAATTAAAGACGGTATGCGAGGGTCCTACTAATTAAAGACGGTATGCGAGGGTCCTACTAATTAAAGACGCTATGCGAGGGTCCTACTAATTAAAGACGGTATGCGAGGGTCCTACTAATTAAAGACGGTATGCGAGGGTCCTACTAATTAAAGACGCTATGCGAGGGTCCTACTAATTAAAGACGCTATGCGAGGGTCCTACTAATTAAAGACGGTATGCGAGGGTCCTACTAATTAAAGACGGTATGCGAGGGTCCTACTAATTAAAGACGGTATGCGAGGGTCCTACTAATTAAAGACGCTATGCGAGGGTCCTACTAATTAAAGACGCTATGCGAGGGTCCTACTAATTAAAGACGCTATGCGAGGGTCCTACTAATTAAAGACGGTATGCGAGGGTCCTACTAATTAAAGACGGTATGCGAGGGTCCTACTAATTAAAGACGGTATGCGAGGGTCCTACTAATTAAAGACGCTATGCGAGGGTCCTACTAATTAAAGACGGTATGCGAGGGTCCTACTAATTAAAGACGCTATGCGAGGGTCCTACTAATTAAAGACGCTATGCGAGGGTCCTACTAATTAAAGACGCTATGCGAGGGTCCTACTAATTAAAGACGCTATGCGAGGGTCCTACTAATTAAAGACACTATGCGAGGGTCCTACTAATTAAAGACGGTATGCGAGGGTCCTACTAATTAAAGACGGTATGCGAGGGTCCTACTAATTAAAGACGGTATGCGAGGGTCCTACTAATTAAAGACGGTATGCGAGGGTCCTACTAATTAAAGACGCTATGCGAGGGTCCTACTAATTAAAGACGGTATGCGAGGGTCCTACTAATTAAAGACGGTATGCGAGGGTCCTACTAATTAAAGACGGTATGCGAGGGTCCTACTAATTAAAGACGCTATGCGAGGGTCCTACTAATTAAAGACGGTATGCGAGGGTCCTACTAATTAAAGACGGTATGCGAGGGTCCTACTAATTAAAGACGGTATGCGAGGGTCCTACTAATTAAAGACGGTATGCGAGGGTCCTACTAATTAAAGACGCTATGCGAGGGTCCTACTAATTAAAGACGGTATGCGAGGGTCCTACTAATTAAAGACGGTATGCGAGGGTCCTACTAATTAAAGACGCTATGCGAGGGTCCTACTAATTAAAGACGGTATGCGAGGGTCCTACTAATTAAAGACGGTATGCGAGGGTCCTACTAATTAAAGACGGTATGCGAGGGTCCTACTAATTAAAGACGGTATGCGAGGGTCCTACTAATTAAAGACGGTATGCGAGGGTCCTACTAATTAAAGACGGTATGCGAGGGTCCTACTAATTAAAGACGCTATGTGAGGGTCCTACTAATTAAAGACGGTATGCGAGGGTCCTACTAATTAAAGACGGTATGCGAGGGTCCTACTAATTAAAGACACTATGCGAGGGTCCTACTAATTAAAGACGGTATGCGAGGGTCCTACTAATTAAAGACGCTATGCGAGGGTCCTACTAATTAAAGACACTATGCGAGGGTCCTACTAATTAAAGACGGTATGCGAGGGTCCTACTAATTAAAGACACTATGCGAGGGTCCTACTAATTAAAGACGGTATGCGAGGGTCCTACTAATTAAAGACACTATGCGAGGGTCCTACTAATTAAAGACGCTATGCGAGGGTCCTACTAATTAAAGACGGTATGCGAGGGTCCTACTAATTAAAGACGGTATGCGAGGGTCCTACTAATTAAAGACGGTATGCGAGGGTCCTACTAATTAAAGACGCTATGCGAGGGTCCTACTAATTAAAGACGGTATGCGAGGGTCCTACTAATTAAAGACGCTATGCGAGGGTCCTACTAATTAAAGACGGTATGTGAGGGTCCTACTAATTAAAGACACTATGCGAGGGTCCTACTAATTAGACGGTATGCGAGGGTCCTACTAATTAAAGACGCTATGCGAGGGTCCTACTAATTAGACGGTATGCGAGGGTCCTACTAATTAGACGGTATGTGAGGGTCCTACTAATTAAAGACGGTATGCGAGGGTCCTACTAATTAAAGACGCTATGCGAGGGTCCTACTAATTAGACGGTATGCGAGGGTCCTACTAATTAAAGACGCTATGCGAGGGTCCTACTAATTAGACGGTATGCGAGGGTCCTACTAATTAGACGGTATGTGAGGGTCCTACTAATTAAAGACGGTATGCGAGGGTCCTACTAATTAAAGACGGTATGTGAGGGTCCTACTAATTAAAGACGGTATGCGAGGGTCCTACTAATTAAAGACGGTATGCGAGGGTCCTACTAATTAAAGACGGTATGCGAGGGTCCTACTAATTAAAGACACTATGCGAGGGTCCTACTAATTAGACGGTATGCGAGGGTCCTACTAATTAAAGACACTATGCGAGGGTCCTACTAATTAGACGGTATGCGAGGGTCCTACTAATTAAAGACGCTATGCGAGGGTCCTACTAATTAAAGACGGTATGCGAGGGTCCTACTAATTAAAGACGCTATGCGAGGGTCCTACTAATTAAAGACGGTATGCGAGGGTCCTACTAATTAAAGACGCTATGCGAGGGTCCTACTAATTAAAGACGGTATGCGAGGGTCCTACTAATTAAAGACGCTATGCGAGGGTCCTACTAATTAAAGACGGTATGCGAGGGTCCTACTAATTAAAGACGGTATGCGAGGGTCCTACTAATTAAAGACGCTATGCGAGGGTCCTACTAATTAAAGACGGTATGCGAGGGTCCTACTAATTAAAGACGGTATGCGAGGGTTCTACTAATTAAAGACGCTATGCGAGGGTCCTACTAATTGCCCCAAATCGTCCCCAGCAGAGACGATATATCCTACTATAAATGCTCCACGGCTCTGTCTGCGCGTGTGCGTGTGCGTGTGCGCACGCGTGCGTGTGTGTGTACACGGTTGTAATGCACGTAACTCGAGAACCGTTTCACCCACCGACTTCACATTCGACACACGCATTCCACCCCCCCCCCGCAGGGAGTGCAGTGCCCGGCCTCCAGTCGGTCGGACCCACGGTTCTCCAGAACCACCACAAAAGGTTCTGCTCGCAGGCTCTGCCAGTGGGCCTAATCAGCCTAAATCCCCTCATCTGTGCAATTTTCCAGTCTCTGCCTCAGCCAATTGATTGCTATGGCAACCCCACACCTGCCAATTGATCACTTAACCAGTCCACTCTGGGACACAGACGGACAGTTAAAATGGGTGGCATGACAACAGGTGTTGCATACTAGATCTCCATATACAGTATGGGCACAAAAGGGACACAGATAGTTAAAACGGGTGCTATATGACAAGTTGACAACGGGTATTATTAGGATCCCAAGTAGCCTGGTGGCCGACGGGCACGTACAGGTCTAGTCCATCCCCTGGTGGCCGACGGGCACGTACAGGTCTAGTCCATCCCCTGGTGGCCGACGGGCACGTACAGGTCTAGTCCATCCCCTGGTGGCCGACGGGCACGTACAGGTCTAGTCCATCCCCTGGTGGCCGACGGGCACGTACAGGTCTAGTCCATCCCCTGGTGGCCGACGGGCACGTACAGGTCTAGTCCATCCCCTGGTGGCCGACAGGCACGTACAGGTCTAGTCCATCCCCTGGTGGCCGACGGGCACGTACAGGTACGTACAGGGGGGAGGGAGTGTGTTGATACACGCAGACTTGCCTAGTACGTATATCCCCTTTAACTTTCGCTTTCAAAGAGGAACAGATAGAGGTATAGAGAGAAAGAGAAAGATAGAGAGATATAGAGAGGTAGAGAGAGAAGTGGACAGACAGAGAGAGAGAGGTAGAGAGAGGTATAGATAGAGAAAGAGAAAGGTAGAGAGATATAGAGAGGTGGAGAGAGAGATGAAGCAGGCATAGGAGCGTTGTGGTTCATTGGCTAAACCATGACACCATAATGATGTCACTCCCCTGGGGTAACCATGACGACGCAGCCATCTCCCCCCCTCGGGAAGCGCTCTGCCGCGCTTTCCTTCGGACGCCGCTGTAACGCAGCGATGTGATTGGACGATACGCCCCATTAGTCACGGGGGAGATGATATGCTGTCTTTCACGCCTGTGACGACAAGCATGCGCTCGAGCGCTAGTCACACACACACACACACACACACACACACACACACACACACACACACACACACACACACACACACACACACACACACACACACACACACACACACACACACACACACACACACACACACACACACACACACACACACACACACACAGTATGTAAACAGGTTTTCAGTGCCTGTATAAGGCCGGTGAATGTATAACCCGTACTGTAGTTTTCTCCCATACGGTATATTAAACAGTACATTCATTATACGTGTTGCACACATGTACACGTGTACATTGTTATATATGCTGTCGTTCAGAGCATATCAAATAATATGCTTATCGTTTTCAGTCACTGAATCTCATTTGCAAATCAATGGTCTCTGCCTGCAGGTCTCCGTTTTGGGATTCCATCCGTTTTACATGTGAAACGTCCACCATTTGAACTCTATATTACATCTCCCACGCAGGGCTCTTTTGTCCATCACCAAATCCGTTTCCCGAAAACAGCATTATGTTATACTTTAGCTGTTGAAAAATAGCAGATCTACAAGCTGCTACGAGCGTGCTACAAGCTTGTAGGTCTGCTATTTTTGAAAGATCGGAACATAATATATTAGAAGTTGTTTTTTTGCTCGGTATTTGGCTTGAGGACAGCCTTTCTTTTAAAGCTCAGGTTAAATAAATAAATAAAAACTGAGCATGAATTGTTGGATGAAGTCCTGTTTCTCTCTCGAGGCCACAGAAGAACACTAGTACAGTTTCGGTGACCTTTTGGTCGGCACTTCGTCTAACCTCATTATGTCCAAAACATTCAACATCAAACGTATATGGCAGACGTGCAAGCTCGAAACGCAGCACGAAGCCACACCGCTCAAGCCGAGATGGAGAGCTGGAGTTAGAAGTAAAAGTGTAGCCACGGCTGGGAGGCGAACCCGGGTACCCCCCATTCCAAAGGCACAGTACGTTACAAGTAAGACGCGCGAACGCAGCTCGTAAATTGCAATAACAATCAGAATAAATTACGTACTTTTTAAAGTTTTTTTTTAAAGTTTTTTCTTTTTTTAGTTCTGTTTTTTTTTAGGTTTTTTTAAGTTTTTTCTTTTGAATTTTTTTTTTAAGTTAAGTTTTTTTTAAAGATTTTTTTAAGTTAAGTTTTTTTTAAAGTTTTTTCTTTTTAAGTTTTTTCTTTAAGTTAAGTTTTTTTTTTAAGTTAAGTTTTTTTTTTAAGTTAAGTTTTTTTTTTAAAGTTTTTAAGTTAGTTGTGTGTGTGTGTGTGTGTGTGTGTGTGTGTGTGTGTGTGTGTGTGTGTGTGTGTGAACAATCCGCGCTGACTCACACACGCAGCACCATAGAGCCTACAGTCGCCCCCCCCACCAATGTAGTCACGGCCGGGGGGAGAACCCGGGTACCCCATTCCAAAAGGCACAGTACGTTACCAGTCGACTAAAGAGCCATGGCCCAATGGGCGAGTAGCAACGCAGCACTGTATATAGCCTACAAAAGTATATTGGAAATTGGAAATACTCAAGTAAAAATACAAATACCCCCAAATTTGTACTTACCGGTAAGTACAGTACTTAACCCATTTTGGGCGGGAACCCCTTTTGGCGTTAGCATTATGTTATGCTTTAGCTATTGAAAAATAGCAGACCTACAAGCTCATAGCGCGCCACCGAGTGGCGCGTTACGAGCTTGTAGGTCTGCTATTTTTGAAAAATCGAAGAACCACCGACATAGAAACATAGCTTTTTCAGAAAACTGTCAGGATGTAGAAGACATTTTTAGAATCTGATCTCAGGTCAAAATGGGTTAAGTAAATGTGCTTAATTACTTTCCACCACCAGATCTGTCTGGCTCACTATACTGCTTCACTTAGGCCCATTATAATATTATGTTGACACAAATGACCGCACTTTTCATTTTACATTTCCAGGTCGTGCCTCGCGAGGCGGCAGTGAAACAAGAGGGCAGCATGTGCTGCCATTACATTATATGATATTATATTATATTATATTACAGCACAGCCTTCTGAGTCACTAACAAGCCTCTGCATTACTAATAATAAAACACGCAGTCATTCACACTGACCCAGAAAAACACTCACTGCAAAGTTTTTCACTCTGAGATTCTTAACAGCTTTAGACCTGAGGACGATTCTACAAAATGTCTTCTAAATCATGAGGGTTTTCTGGAAAAACCTCATGTTTCCTCATGTTTTCCTCACTATTTCATGTCAAAGAGCCCCAGAATTATCTGTATTTGACCGCCGACCCCCATCTGAAAACATGTTGTTCCAGGGACCTTCCAGAAGCAAAGATATGAGTTAAAAACATTCGCTCTGCAAAGAATATGTATTCAAAGGCTTGCGCCACATTTTCACGATTTTTTTCAAAAATAGCAGACCTACAAGCTCGTAGCGCGGCACCGAGTGCCGCGCTATGAGCTTGTAGATCTGCTATTTTTCAATAGCTAATGTATAACATAATGCTTGAAACACCAAAAAGGGGTTCCCGTTCAGAATGGGTTAACAGATTCTTTTTTGTTTTTTGGTTATCATTCCCATGGTGAAATCAACTCGGTGTCTGAATAAACATATTGTCATTCTGGAAGAAATAACCGTCGTGAGAGAGAGAGGGATTTAACCGTCGTGAGAGAGAGAGGGATTTAAACACCATCCATTTTTTAAATTAAAGCAGACATTGTCGCCGTCAGGCAAAAACCTCTTATCTCTATATATTATTATTCTTATTCTAACTTTTTGTGTTCTTTTGAAAGTTAACGCCCTGCTTGATCACACTGCAGTGTCACACAAAAGCAAAAGCATAGCTCGAAACGTGGCAAGCTTGCAGATCTGCTACTTTAGATATGAATTTGAATTCTAAAACGTAACGTTTTGGACAAGATGAGGTTTTCACCCAACACAACAACATCACGATAATAACCGCTGGTAGCTCTGCTTCCTGTCACTGCAGAGTGCCAGGCTGTTAGTTGCTGCGAGAGTGAGGTCTAGCCAACACCAACTCAGGATTCCTGGATCGCTGCCCTCCACAATTTCCTATCCAACATCAGGTTCTTGAGCTCTGCAGTGTTGTCAGCCAAGCTGTCGTGCAGCAGCATGTCTACATAGGTAGTACGCTTCTTTCCCCCTCCTAGCTTTGCACTGGGTTGGCTCCCATAGGGTCAATTTACTTGCCTCAAGTTCTGTGTGCCTGACGCAGTGCCCTGCCAGCCTCATCCTTCTCTCTCTGACTTTGTCCGTGACCCGTGGTAGGTCCCCATAGAGGTCTGTGACCCGTGGTAGGTCCCCATAGAGGTCTGTGACCCGTGGTAGGTCCCCATAGAGGTCTGTGACCCGTGGTAGGTCCCCATAGAGGTCTGTGACCCGTGGTAGGTCCCCATAGAGGTCTGTGACCCGTGGTAGGTCCCCATAGAGGTTCACATTTCTGATGTGTAGTAGTAGTGCCAGGCTGTAGTTAAATGGTAAATTTATATAGCGCCTTTATCCAAGACGCTTTACATAGATTGTGCATTACATTCACCCATTCACACACACATTCATACACCGATGAAACCATGCAAGGCACCAACCTGCACATCGGGAGCAATTAGGGGTTCAGAGTCTTGCTCAAGGACACTTCTATGCACTAACTCTGGGGGAGCCCGGGTTCGAACTGGCAACCTTGCAGTTCCCATCCGGGATGATCCGGCCACTCTAGCCCTCATTTAGTTTGCTTTCACCGTCATTTGTTTATTTGACAATAAATACATTGCACCGGATCGAGAGACCTCTGATGAGTGGATTTGCATATCGTCTCTGTCGGGTGGAAACCTTGTACAAATGTACAGTATGTGCAAAACTGTTACCTTTCAGGATTCAAATGCAAAAGCATTAATAGTAGCAGATCTACAAGCTGGGATCTGATCCATAGTGGCTGCATGCTTGTGTGTGACGCTGCAGTATGATCAATTAGGGTGTTAATTTATGAGAAAAACAAAAAGTTGCAGGATATGGAGATAGGATGTTTCTGCCTCATTGACAATCTGTAGGTATATAATCTGTAGGTATATAATCTGTAGGTATATAATCTGTAGGTATATAATCTGTAGGTATATAATCTGTAGGTATATAATCTGTAGGTATATAATCTGTAGGTATATAATCTGTAGGTATATAATCTGTAGGTATATAATCTGTAGGTATATAATCTGTAGGTATATAATCTGTAGGTATATAATCTGTAGGTATATAATCTGTAGGTATATAATCTGTAGGTATATAATCTGTAGGTATATAATCTGTAGGTATATAATCTGTAGGTATATAATCTGTAGGTATATAATCTGTAGGTATATAATCTGTAGGTATATAATCTGTAGGTATATAATCTGTAGGTATATAATCTGTAGGTATATAATCTGTAGGTATATAATCCCCGGGCGGATGCTGAGCATACATTCAGGATCAATGGAAAACCATTTAAAACGATGCGTGTGTGTGTGTGTGTGTGTGTGTGTGTGTGTGTGTGTGTGTGTGTGTGTGTGTGTGTGTGTGTGTGTGTGTGTGTGTGTGTGTGTGTGTGTGTGTGTGTGTGTGTGTGTGTGATCACTGTAAAAGGAAAAAAACAGGGGAAAAGGAAGGAATCACAAAATGCAATTTGTCTCCGTCGGGTGGAAACCAATGTTGAAAACGGTTACTTTTCAGGAAATTGTAAAAAAAATAATAACTTCAAAATGGATCCAATGTATTCATTATTTAGTCACAAGATCTTAATTGCTTTTTTATGATTCAAAATGTTATTGCTTTTTCAGTTTAGGCACAAAGGAATAACTGAGAATGTACATAAAAGAATCATACAAACAATTAAGACAACAAATGAAACAAAACAAGAAAAGAATAAATACAATACATTACACTACCAAACCTTTACAGAAAAGATATTACGAGATCTTAATTCTTAATTGGTTAGCATTGGTTCAATATTTATAAAAACCCACAGAGACACTTAACCCATTCAGGCCTGACGTCGAAATTTTAAAAAAAAAAGTTTTCTAAATCATGACAATTTTCGGAAAGATTTGAGGCACATTTTAACGATTTTTCAAAAATAGCAGACCTACAAGTTCATAGCGCGCCACTCGGTGGCGCGCTATGAGCTTGTAGATCTGCTATTTTTCAATAGCTAAATTATAACAATGTTTAAAACACCAAAAGGGGTTCCCGCCCCAAAATGGGTTAATGGTTAATGTGGTTAAACGCTAACGTGACATGGATGCGTTCCAGGTCTCAATGGGTTAAAGCTGCTATAATATGTCAAAATTGTAATGACCTTCTTTTCTTTTGGTAGTCAGACAGCCAGCAATGGGTAGAACCCTCCCAAAAAAAAGTAGTCTCTGTGACACATCTAGGGGCCGCAATCTGCATTCAAAGATTTTCCTAGAAGCTTTGTCATGCAGATTGTGGCCCCTAGATGTGTCACAGAGACTACTTTTTTTGGGAGAGTGTTCTACCCATTGCTGGCTGTCTGACTACCAAAATAAATAAATAAAAGGTAATTCAAATTTTGACATATTATTGCTTATAGCATCTAAACAAATCATCGATATGGGCATAAAAGGGACACAGACATAACTGGCATGCATTTCCAACTTGCATCGTTGCCAAGTAGGAGCGTGCTTAACGGGCACAGCTCTAGTCTAAAAAAAAAATGTCGATCTACAAGCTCACAGCACAACGCGATGCTTGGTGAGCTTGTGGAGCTGCTATCCTCACAACACAACGCGATGCTTGGTGAGCTTGTGGAGCTGCTATCCTCACAACACAACGCGATGCTTGGTGAGCTTGTGGAGCTGCTATCCTCACAACACAACACGATGCTTGGTGAGCTTGTGGAGCTGCTATCCTCACAACACAACGCGATGCTTCGTGAGCTGGTGGAGCTCACAACACAACGCGATGCTTGGTGAGCTTGTGGAGCTGCTATCCTCACAACACAACGCGATGCTTGGTGAGCTTGTGGAGCTGCTACAAGCTCACAGCACAACGCGATGCTTGGTGAGCTTGTGGAGCTCACAACACAACGCGATGCTTGGTGAGCTTGTGGAGCTGCTACAAGCTCACAGCACAACACGATGCTTGGTGAGCTTGTGGAGCTCACAACACAACGCGATGCTTGGTGAGCTTGTGGAGCTCACAACACAACGCGATGCTTGGTGAGCTTGTGGAGCTCACAACACAACGCGATGCTTGGTGAGCTTGTGGAGCTCACAGCACAACACGATGCTTGGTGAGCTTGTGGAGCTCACAGCACAACGCGATGCTTGGTGAGCTTGTGGAGCTCACAACACAACACGATGCTTGGTGAGCTTGTGGAGCTCACAACACAACACGATGCTTGGTGAGCTTGTGGAGCTCACAACACAACACGATGCTTGGTGAGCTTGTGGAGCTGCTACAAGCTCACAACACAACGCGATGCTTGGTGAGCTTGTGGAGCTCACAACACAACGCGATGCTTGGTGAGCTTGTGGAGCTCACAACACAACACGATGCTTGGTGAGCTTGTGGAGCTGCTATCCTCACAGCACAACGCGATGCTTGGTGAGCTGGTGGAGCTGCTATCTTTGCCATGTTTATGTGTGACACTCTAGTGTGACTGCAGTGGGACGGAAAAACAAGAAAACATGAAAAGCTGAAATAATATTTATGAGAGGTTTCTGTCCGACGGCAACGATGGATGTGATAAAGGTGTTATTTTCTGCAGCTATGGAGGCAGGACGGGCAGGAAGAAGCAGGGCGTACTGTATTCCCAGATAATATTGTAATATCATACTGTAGGTGTAAAAGCTGCCTTATCTCGTCCTGTCACAGCCGGGGCAAATCTGGATTACTGCAGATTGGTTCTGCTGCCATTTAACCCATTCTGGGCGGGAACCCCTTTTGGCGTTTCATTATGTTATACTTTATAGCTATTGAAAAATAGCAGATCTACAAGCTCGTAGCTTGTAGGTCTGCTATTTCTTTTTTAAATCGGGGGAAAATGTGCCTCAAGTCTTTGAATATAAATTCTTTCAGAGCCAAAGTTTTTAACTCGAATCTTTGCTTCTGGGGAAAACGTATTTTCAGATGGGGGTCAGCGGCCAAATACATATCATTTTTGGGGTCCTTGACATGAAATATTGAGAACCACTGACACAGAAACATGAGGTTTTTCAGAAAACTGTCAGGATTTTGAAGACATTTTTTTAAAACGTCGACGTCAGGCCTAACCGGGTTAAATGCAACAGTGTATAAACAGCACTATACAGTCAATTAAACATCTACCGATGCACAAACCGGGACACGTCGTCAGTGTTCCTGAACCTGGACTCGTTTGGGTGTTTGAGTCTTATAACATACACACCCTCCTCCAGGAGACCCGACCCAGGCTGATCAGCCTGGCTCCATGAAGTGGCATGACTTACACAGCACCCCCTGGCTCTGGTGAGACTGAGAGACAGAGACAGCCTATACAGCACCCCCTGGCTCTGGTGAGACTGAGAGACAGAGACAGCCTACACAGCACCCACTGGCTCTGGTGAGACTGAGAGACAGAGGCAGCCTACAGAGCACCCACTGGCTCTGGTGAGACTGAGAGACAGAGACAGCCTACAGAGCACCCACTGGCTCTGGTGAGACTGAGAGACAGAGACAGCCTACACAGCACCCACTGGCTATGGTGAGACTGAGAGACAGAGACAGCCTACACAGCACCCACTGGCTCTGGTGAGACTGAGAGACAGAGACAGCCTATACAGCACCCACTGGCTCTGGTGAGACTGAGAGACAGAGACAGCCTACAGAGCACCCACTGGCTCTGGTGAGACTGAGAGACAGAGACAGCCTACACAGCACCCACTGGCTCTGGTGAGACTGAGACAGCCTATACAGCACCCACTGGCTCTGGTGAGACTGAGAGACAGAGACAGCCTACACAGCACCCACTGGCTCTGGTGAGACTGAGAGACAGAGACAGCCTACAGAGCACCCACTGGCTCTGGTGAGACTGAGAGACAGAGACAGCCTACACAGCACCCACTGGCTCTGGTGAGACTGAGAGACAGAGACAGCCTACACAGCACCCACTGGCTCTGGTGAGACTGAGACAGCCTATACAGCACCCACTGGCTCTGGTGAGACTGAGACAGAGACAGCCTACACAGCACCCACTGGCTCTGGTGAGACTGAGAGACAGAGACAGCCTACACAGCACCCACTGGCTCTGGTGAGACTGAGAGACAGAGACAGCCTACACAGCACCCACTGGCTCTGGTGAGACTGAGAGACAGAGACAGCCTACACAGCACCCACTGGCTCTGGTGAGACTGAGAGACAGAGACAGCCTACACAGCACCCACTGGCTCTGGTGAGACTGAGAGACAGAGACAGCCTACACAGCACCCACTGGCTCTGGTGAGACTGAGAGACAGAGACAGCCTACACAGCACCCACTGGCTCTGGTGAGACTGAGAGACAGAGACAGCCTACACAGCACCCACTGGCTCTGGTGAGACTGAGAGACAGAGACAGCCTACACAGCACCCACTGGCTCTGGTGAGACTGAGAGACAGAGACAGCCTACACAGCACCCACTGGCTCTGGTGAGACTGAGAGACAGAGACAGCCTACAGAGCACCCACTGGCTCTGGTGAGACTGAGAGACAGAGACAGACAGTATAGGGAAGATGGCTGATGATGATATTTTGGCGACACTAAGACGCTCCAGGCGCTGTGGGCGTCTGGGCCAGTGGCCATTCATTCATTTTTTTAAGATCTTGTTTTGTAGAGGGATAGCTTAGGTTAAAGGCCGTCGGGATCTGGAGTCGAACCCGCGGCACACAGACGCCAGACTGGATTACCGGCCAAGATGCCCAGACTAGCCACCCGGGCCAATTCATTCATTCATTCATTCATTCAGATTCCTCTCCTTTCCCATTGGTCCCCTGGCGCCTCCTGGCCGGCAGGCCCCCCGACTTTTAAAGCCTGAAACTTGAGATACAGAGCACTGCAGAGAGGAAGCAAAAAGCCGTCGCTGTGTTGTTCTTATTCCCCAGATAGTTCTGCACGTCTGCATCACAAACACGGATCTCCCTCACGTATAGATGTGAGCTGCTCTTTTCTCCTCAGACATCCTCTCCTCAGTTTGCTGAAACAGGAATGGGTGGACCCTATGAATTAAACAACCCCAATGGGTGGACCCTATGAATTAAACAACCCACTGGGTGGACCCTATTAATTAAACAACCCACTGGGTGGACCCTATGAATTAAACAACCCTGTGCAGGAATGGGTGGACCCTATGAATTAAACAACCCACTGGGTGGACCCTATGAATTAAACAACCCACTGGGTGGACCCTATGAATTAAACAACCCACTGGGTGGACCCTATGAATTAAACAACCCACTGGGTGGACCCTATGAATTAAACAACCCACTGGGTGGACCCTATGAATTAAACAACCCACTGGGTGGACCCTATGAATTAAACAACCCACTGGGTGGACCCTATGAATTAAACAACCCTGTGCAGGAATGGGTGGACCCTATGAATTAAACAACCCACTGGGTGGACCCTATGAATTAAACAACCAACTGGGTGGACCCTATGAATTAAACAACCCACTGGGTGGACCCTATGAATTAAACAACCAACTGGGTGGACCCTATGAATTAAACAACCCTGTGCAGGAATGGGTGGACCCTATGAATTAAACAACCCACTGGGTGGACCCTATGAATTAAACAACCAACTGGGTGGACCCTATGAATTAAACAACCCTGTGCAGGAATGGGTGGACCCTATGAATTAAACAACCCACTGGGTGGACCCTATGAATTAAACAACCCACTGGGTGGACCCTATGAATTAAACAACCCACTGGGTGGACCCTATGAATTAAACAACCCACTGGGTGGACCCTATGAATTAAACAACCAACTGGGTGGACCCTATGAATTAAACAACCCTGTGCAGGAATGGGTGGACCCTATGAATTAAACAACCCACTGGGTGGACCCTATGAATTAAACAACCCACTGGGTGGACCCTATGAATTAAACAACCCACTGGGTGGACCCTATGAATTAAACAACCCACTGGGTGGACCCTATGAATTAAACAACCCCGTGCAGGAATGGGTGGACCCTATGAATTAAACAACCCACTGGGTGGACCCTATGAATTAAACAACCCCGTGCAGGAATGGGTGGACCCTATGAATTAAACAACCCCGTGCAGGAATGGGTGGACCCTATGAATTAAACAACCCCGTGCAGGAATGGGTGGACCCTATGAATTAAACAACCCCGTGCAGGAATGGGTGGACCCTATGAATTAAACAACCCCGTGGAATGGGTGGACCCTATGAATTAAACAACCCCGTGGAATGGGTGGACCCTATGAATTAAACAACCCCGTGGAATGGGTGGACCCTATGAATTAAACAACCCCGTGGAATGGGTGGACCCTATGAATTAAACAACCCCGTGGAATGGGTGGACCCTATGAATTAAACAGGAATGGGTGGACCCTATGAATTAAACAACCCCGTGCACGCCACGCCACCCTGCCTTCTACTGTATGTCCAGGAGTCATCGCCATGTTGGCTTATATGTATGTGGTGGACATTTTTGTCAACATATTGATTTTGACAATAATATTACCAGAAACACATAAATAGATAGCCCTGATTCTGAATAACAAACGGACCCTTATGGGTCCATTTGGTTCCATTTGAACCCTCTCAACGTTAAGGGGGTCTTTGCAATTCAAACATTTGAGAACCACTAGTACTAGTTGGACTCCTAATATGCCATATAGTGTCATCATAAATAATTTCCATACATATTCTACCAGCTCAGTGGCCTTGTGGATAGAGTGTCCGCTCTGAGGGTTCGATCCCCGGCCGGGTCATACCAAAGACTCT